>NW_015386145.1:1282183-1385254 GCF_001527695.2 Protobothrops mucrosquamatus | reverse complement strand
TATTATTATTATTATTATTATTATTATTATTATTATTATTATTATTATTATTATTATTATTATTATTATTATTATATTTTATTATGTTGTATTATTGATATTACTTAAACCAAAATGCTAGCTGAATTTCTGAAATACAATAATTAAACAGATCTTACATTAATAACTTATTTCAAATCCACCTGACTACATGGCAGCCACTACCCAAGAACTGACACATGTACATCACAGCCAAAGTACAATATTTTCAGAAGTTGTTTGGCAGCATCTTGCTTGTTCTTATATCTATCCTGTCTTCTTCTGAAATGCAGGACAAAGAAAAAGAGCCTTATTCCAACCTTACAGAAAACTCGTGAGGATGGAAAATGGGAGAAAAGCTTCTGTTTGATTGAGTCAGCCTTTCCTTAAACAAGTTTAGTTCTGGAAATATTAAATCTTGCTTTATTTCCCAGTTACAATTTGGATTTCATACTAACGTGAAAAAACTTCAGTTAGAAGTAAATGCTAGAAATTTCCAATAACCAGAAAGCCATTCACGGAGACAAACTTTATTTTCTGCAGGCAAGAGAAGCCCATCATTTTTCCTAAGTGAAAGCAACAGTTCCCCCTTCCCACATTTATGTGTTGAAATAAATATAGCTCAGACCTGAACATTCCCATTGATGCAAAACTAAAAGATGAGGGGGGGGGGAAGAGTGTGTTGATAGCTAAAAATGGTACTTAGATGGAGAGCTGATGATAAGAGGAGAGGCTTTCCAAAGAAGAAAGCACTCTGCAAGTGCCATATCAAGCAATCCAGCAACTTCAATTATTAGCAAGTCCAGTAGGAAGAATCCTTGGGCTTCGCCATTCTCCAAACCTGCAAATGGTAATATGACTTGTACACAGTCATATGCAAATAAAGCATATTTGGGAACCTTCTGGACCAAAAGCTATTCTGGCCTATGAAGTCAATCCATCTGGACATAGAGATTCCAGCAAAGCTTCTCCACATCTTCCACAATCATCATTAGGTGCATGACATTTGGAGGCATCTCAACTAGACCTAAGCAGTTTACAGAGTCAGCATATCACCCCCAACAATCTGGGTCCTCATTTTACCGGCCTCAGAAAGATGGAAGGCTGAGTCAATCTTGAGTCAGTGAGAATCAAGCTGCTGGTAGTTGGCAGAATTAGCCTGAAATACTGCATTGTAACCACTGCGCCTCCACGGCTCTATCGTAACTGGGTTGTAGAGAAAGTAGTTATACCTACTTCTGGACCTTTTCATTCTTCACAAAGAAACTACATTTTCAACTATGCTCAAGGAGAAATTAAGCTGATGAGCTCAATATTCGCACTGTATATTTATTCTGATAGATCATAGCCTGAGTTTACTTATCCTTGGTCCAAGGAACAATTTAGCTTTCAGATTACTTGAGCTCTGAACACTTCACCTAATTATATAAAATTATATCATGTTGTGAAAGCTATTGGCTAAGTTAAGAGTCAAATGTATGAATCACATACTTCAGTGCTGCAGGCATCAGTTAGTCCCTAAATCTCCAACTGTGTATTTATTTAAACTTCATTCATAAAGATCTGGGCCACTTCCATTTATCCATTACTGCCAGTGGGCATCAAAGTATTCTCAACATCCATAGCTGCCACATGAAATATACATTTCCTTCAACTGTACCCAAATGACTAATTTTCTGCTCTTTATTGATTAGCATAATAAAAAATCTCATGACAACGAGACATAGAAATGTTACCATTTATTGCCAGTTGAAGTGAGCAATGTTTCCTGCATAAAAATTAACAAAGCAAATGTCTCTGTTCTCCCAGATGCATTGCATGAATGCAAGACATTTCTTAAATCAAAAATGTTACTTAGGTGCTTGCAGTTTTCCCTTCTGGTCGAGGTGTCCACAGGATGTAGTCACTCTACAGAGTTAAGATAGTCAAGTACAGTGGTGTACTCATTTGAGCTGTGGTGCTGGAGAAGACACCTGTGTATTCCTTGGATAGCAAAGGTGACTAACAAGTACTGGAGCGCATAACACAAGAAATGTCAGTAGAAGGCAAAATTACGAAACTGCGTCTCACTTACTTTGGCCATGTCATGCATGGAAATTCACTGGAGAAAGCAATTATATTTGGAAGAATTAGGGGGAAAAAAATCAGGCTGCCAAAGAACATGGTGGCTGGACACCATCAAAATTGACACCAGCCAGAGCATAGAAAACTCAAAGAAATAGGGCAAGATCAGAAGACATGGAGAGACCTGGCCCATAGAATTGTCAAGAGTCGGACTCAACTGAATGGATATCATCATCATCATTATCATCATCATCATCACAATAGTGTGATTGTAGCTCTACCTGTTTTCTATGTGTGTTGCATGTGCAATGCACACTGACTACAATAACAACAACAAACACAGTCAATGCCACATTGTAGCTGCTATCTTGATTTTTTTCTATCATACCCTTCAGACACTCTTTTTTTGATTCAGAAAAATCAAATTAAATTTTTGTTATAATAGTAGAGGAATGTCCATTATGCAGCACTTGTTGAATAAACTATGTCAAATGCAAACTTAATCCAGTCAGTGGTGTACTACTACATTATTTGTATAAATAGAGTAAAACTGATTTTTCCTCTTTGGGGGCCCAGGGGATGAACCCTAAAGGATTCAGTGATTCAGTGCTAGGCATTTTTCATTGGCTAGGCAAAGAACAAGATCATTCTTTCTTTCCATTCCATTTGAAAAAACAGCTGGTCAACAATGATGTTGGCATATCTCCATCTAGATTAGAGGCAGGGTGCATGGCACATGGCTCTGGCCTCCAGCACCTGTTTCTCTCTCAATGTCTTCTGCCTGAAACCAAGCCCTCACTTGATCGAACACAAGATGGGATTTTTAAAAGGTCACATATGGCCTTCAGTTCTTTTTTATAGTTCAAATATCTTCTGAGAATACCTAACAGGCCACTGAAGCTATTACTGTCCAGCATCTGCAGTCTGGTTCTCCATACAATGTTAATACTCACCACCAAACATTTAGATGAATATTTGGATTTGGGGGATTTTGTAGATACCTATAAAATACAATTTATTTTAAGATCTGTTATTATACGTATCTTGGTTCCTCAGTACCTATACGTTGAAGCAAGAGTATTGCTTGTACTCTTGTCACATATGGCATGAAAGGTAGATAGGTAAATATGTTGAGCTGCAACTGGGTCATTCCAGGTTCAAACTTCTACCCAGCCATGAACCTCAATTCATGAACCTAAATCATTTTTTTTAAATCTTTGTCTAAAGGATCTGTGCCATTTCAAAGACACCTTTGGGCTAAGGTACAAGCATGCTATGGCTTTTAAGCATCTTAAATGACCCAGAGTACCATTAATGCATACTTTTTGTTTCTATTAAGGAAAAGAAGGGATACTTAGGAAGACAAGGATCACAAAAGTAATGGGTTTTTCCCCCCAAGATTGGACCTTCCCCTCTGAGATTAAACTTTCTTTGCAGAGAAGGCATTTCAAACATTCTGCTGGTTCAGAGCCAGGATATTCTCTGGAGGGACACCAGTAGAATTACAGCTGAGAAATTGTTTACTAAACCAATCCACTTAAATGAAGCTCAACAGAAAAGTAATTGCCATTATTGCAACTGTCATTAGACACAAATGCCCTCAGATAAGGAACATAAGATAAGAAAATGTGTATGTAAGTGGTTCATTAGAACCAAATAGTCATGGATAAGTAAATTTAAAATATTACCTAGCAGAAAGTACAAATTACACTGTAAAGAGAGCCAGAAACATTCCTTCTGATTCAAGCAGGAAATGTATATTCAAGCGTAGCCAGCTGCAGCGTGTCAGCTGAATCACAATTATTGTGACAATTTGGCATAATATCATAGCTCCCCAGTGCATAGGAATTTCATTCCTAATTTATCAAGTCCTTTTTTAATTAAATAAAAATTTAAAACACCAAATGTATAAATAAAAATAGAGTTTGTGATGGAGTGGAGAAGGCTAGAAGACCTGAAGTGTGATCGGAGTATATACGTAGGTTGGTTTTCACGAGCAAAAATTCCTTCATTCATTAGATTTTACAAAGTAAAAAATGGCTTTGCAATAAAATATGTTCAGATTGGACTGTTTTGTTGCTCTGCGTCCTTATGAGAGCAAGGACAGTTTCATCCAGGCACATTCAGGCACAAAACACTTCATTTACACAAGTTAACCAGGCCAAAAATTTCTGGCAAAGGCAGAATTGCCTGAAAAAAGATAAAACTAAAGTGCCCTGTGAAGAAATCCTAATTATTTTAAAGGAGGGGAAAGTAGAGAGAGCAGAAATTCTTTAGTTTAATGCATCAGGAAGTATTTTAAACACAGTGACTCAGTCCCATGAAATAAATGTAAATGTTTCATTATATTAACTAGGCCTATATAATTAGAGAACATGTACCAATAGAGCCTAACTTATTTAGATACAGTAGTGTATCAAATGCAAATAAATTTACTTTGCAATATATTATCAGTCAGAAACTTCCTTTTATAAGGTTGATTTTTTGTTAAAGTAAAGCAGTCTTGGAAAGCCTTATTGTAGTGTGGGTTTGAAAAACAGAAGTATTGCCACCTGCTCATCCCATTCCTTGCCCCTTTATAGTGTAAAACTCCCCTCAGACCTTGTTCTACACAAAAATCAAAGAGATTGGCAAAAGGCAGGTATGTATAAGTAATCCAATGCATTGTCTCCATCATGTTCCGTGTTCCGTCAAGCATGAGCAAAGGGCCAAAATGTATTGTGAAAAAGCTATGAAAGATAAAGTAAATATCAACTAATCATGATGCGGAAGCTGGCTGATGGGCAACTGCATCAACCTCTTTTCCTTTTCATAATATCTCACATATGCAACTGAGATCATATTCATTTTACTGAGTTTCAAGGAATGCAGTGGGGGAGGGAATTCCTTAATCTTTTTTTATACTGGGTGATTGAAGTTGGAGTTTGGGGGGGGGGTTGGTTCTGTTTTAGTTGTTTAAGTAATTATTTGAAACCAATGGGTGATTTATAAGATGAATTGCTCC
The DNA here is from genome assembly GCF_001527695.2 of Protobothrops mucrosquamatus. Taxonomy (NCBI): domain Eukaryota; kingdom Metazoa; phylum Chordata; class Lepidosauria; order Squamata; family Viperidae; genus Protobothrops; species Protobothrops mucrosquamatus. Next base: position 1,380,168 of record NW_015386145.1, on the reverse strand, counting down.
GAAGTATCATTTTTCAAGCCCTTCATTCCTGGGTCAGCATTTCATAACACAGAATAGTTGAAATTGCATATTATTAATAATTATCCCACTTGTATACCTTTCAGACTTGGAGATGCTGTTTAGATGCTGTCATCACATTTGGTTATTAGTAAAATCCAATATTTTCCTGCAATGTATCATTGCATTGTAAAAACTGAAATATAAAACCGAGACAGAACACCAATGAGCTATACTGACAGCATTCACAATGTCTCCAAAATGAAAAAAAAGAACAAATATTTATTTCATGTTCTGTATTGTTATCTATGGTTTCCTCCATCTCTGTCACAGATTCCATGTGTTATTTTAAAGTTTCCATTTAAGGTAATATATTAGATAAAAATATCAGCCATTGGCAAACTTTACAAGGTGAGATTTTAATACACAGTATACAATCTACATTAGCAGCAGGCAAGTTCTGTTTAAGAAATGTACCGAAACTAATGTGGTACAACAGAAGCTATATAAGAAGCAGATAAGACCAAGACCTATGTTGAGAGACGTTCTGGAGCATTAAAGAATAAAATAACATCTTCTATATTCCCAAAGTTCAAAATAAACAAAAAGGGTGAGATTTATATTTTCACCACATATTCAACGTTTATTGATATGGAAGGAAAGAACCATTTTCATAAACAGGAATAAAAGTCTGGCATCCCTTTCTCAGGTTTTTCAAATGAAACCTCGAGTTTGCACAGGTTTTTCTTCAGATGGATGGAAGTAACTATTTATCACAACACAACATATATCAATCAAGTGTGACACCAGGAACCTCAGATCCAGAAACATTTATGCACAAAATTTATCTATGCAATGACAGAGAGTACAAGGGGAAGCATATCCTTTCCCCTAAACAAACATATGTAAGTGCACTCTCACAAATACTATGTTGGGACACATGGAAGACAATGCAGTGTAGAAGCTCATTTAGTGATGGCTCAGGAAAAAATACGACTAAATAGTATTATTCAAATGTATATGCCTAGCTCCCAGAAACCTAATTCTATTACAGCAGAGGTGTCAAACTGCTGGCCCGCAGGCCAGTTTCATCATACCGAAGTGTGCCCACCCCATTGCTGCCAATGCAAAAAGTCGCGATACGTCGCAACACGTCACGTGACATGGCGAGTTTGACACCCATGTATTAAGAGTATAACTCCCATGATCTCTATCCAGCATGATTTCCATAGGATGTCTCCATCTAAGTAAAATGTAGGAAGATCCTGCTAACAAATGGATGTTTTCATCATAGACCCAGATGGTGAGCTTTCTTATTGATCAGTCTCATTTTTGAAATAATCTTACCCTGTTAGGAGGGAGTGCACCTTCTCTACTAAGCTCCCAAAGAACTCTGAAGATATGGTTTTCAGAGGACCTTGGAGGATAAAACAAAAGGTTGATTACTGTGGAGATGAAGATGCAGCAATGTGATGGATTGGGAACAGGTTATTGATTTGTTGGGAGGGTTTTGGGGAAGTTATTGTACTGTTTTAATTCTATTTCTGCAGGCTACACAGTTTTCAGATGTAGAAACAAAGGTAAAATAAATACAGATAAATGAATAAAAATACTGTAAGACTTGCAAATTGCAGGAGAGATCATTCAAAGGTTTTGGAGACTGCAGGGCTGCCGAATGCTGGACTAACAAAATAGCCAAATTTTACAGTGAAATTGAATTATTTTTTTAACCCACAGCCTTGGGCCCCCATATAACTAGCTAAAAATTATAAAATTAGAGACTATATAATAGCAGGCTTTCTCAAACTGTTGTTCCCAGATGTGTTTTTTTCATATCCTCATATCCAGTTAGCATGAAGAGAAATGGTTTACAGCTTGGTATCCTCTCGTACCCACTCTTTCTTTTCTCTCTCTGGGAAAAAGTATGAATAATCTCACATTAAAATGACTCATGGGATGAAATCTGAAACTTAAGATAAAGAAAACATAATTATGAGAGATTTAACTATGAGAAATATATATAAGCACTATGTCATACTAAGATAAGCATCAGCCAGACATACATCCAAGCTTTCTTTAAGAACCAAAATAAATATGAAACAACAGTGGCTAATGTGCTTTGTAGCTTTTTATTTCCATCATATCTCCCTTGATAGCCCCACCCACCCAAGAAAAAAACATTTAAAACATAAAAAAAAACATTGAATTCAGCCTTAGCCATACTTAAAGCAGGCCAATTGAATCAGTGGAATTTTATAGCCCACAGATTTTAGTTGCTCTGCTTCAACTGCATCTTGAGGCAACCTATTAAAACTGATTGGTTTTTAACATGGGTTTAGTTTAAAAATTGTTCAAATCAAGTATTATAACCTACTGGTGGTATTTTGTTTACCGAAAACAAGCTACACTTCCTGTTTTGAAACTTCCACTTTAATTCTATTTGATGAATTTGTCTAGGGTTCTAATTAGTGAATCTTATGGAAGCAAATGAGAATATGAAAGAACACAAAGAGTGAGAGATCCAATTAACAGATGAATGTTACAGAGTGGTTAGGGAGAGTTTGTGGCTTTGCATTTTAAATGATTTGTGCAATAGCAGATAAACATATACCCACAAAATTGCTGAGTGATCAAGCATTATATACATTCCCATGGAAACAGTAGAAGGACACACAGCCAAACAAGCAGCCTTGAACAGTTTTCTCTGTTCCAGGAGCCTCTTCACCCATTCACTTGCAGTTCATTCTAGCTTTTTGTAGACACATTCTAAAGAACTGCTTCAGGTCACTTACCTTATGCACATGACATATCAGAACAATGGGCATGAAATTGTGTGTGCTTAAATCTTTACAATTAAACTACTGTGCATACAATGAAATATCATCACACATTATGGTAAGATGATTAAAGGCCTGAAGACTAAAACATATGAAGAACAGTTGCAAGAATTGGGTATGGCCAGTCTAGAGAAAAGAAGGACGAGGGGGGGGGGCATGATAGCAGTATTCCAGTATTTGAGAGATTGCCACAAAGAAGAGGGGGTCAACTTATTTCCAAAGCACCAGAAGGCAACACAAGAAACAATGGATGGAAACTAATCAAGGAGAGAAGCAATCTGGAATTAAGGAGATACTTCCTAACAGTGAGAACAATTAACTAGTGAAACAACTTGCCTTCAGAAGTTGTGGGTGTTTTTAAGAAGAGACTGGACAGCCACTTGTCTGAAATGATACAGGGTCTCCTGCTTGAGCAGGGGGTTGGACTAGATGACCTCTAAGGTCCCTTTCAGACCTATTCTGATTGACTGAGAAGTTTCTTTAAAATTAACAAAGCCATAAAAAGCATAGTTTGGAGACTATACTTCAGCATTGGAAGAAAGAAACATTCCTTTAAACTATCATAGTGTTTTCCTGCCACATAAGTCTACTGAACATCTCATTTGATAATTATTGGTTGCAACTGCCTTGCAGTAGGTCTTACAAATGAGGACTTGGAACATTAACTCATGTGGTTTGGGCTTCTCCTATTACTGCTACATTGAGCTAATATCAAGAGGATTGTTAAAATTATTTTGAATCAATTTTTGTATGTTAAAGAAGCACAGATTTTATGTTTAGAATCCATCAAGATATCAACAATTCTGGTATTCAGAACATGAGGTTTGGCTGAAAGCATTATTTAAAAAGACTAGAAGATAAATTTACATATAACTGGCAATAGTAACAATTAACTGTTTGTACCTGTTGCTTGTCATCATTTGTGAAGAAAAATGAAATAAGGAGAAAGGAAGAAGCAGATATTGTCAATTAAGAAAGAGGAGGAGGAAGAATAACAATAAAGTTTTTATTTGATAAAATAAAATATTTTATTTGATATTTAATAATATTAAATATAAATTCAGTCATTCATGTCCTTTACTTACTTGGCTTTGTTATTATCTTCCAGTTCCAGATTTGATAAATAGTTTTAATTATACGGAGTCAGAAAATAAAATCCCATCAAAATCAACTACAGGAAATTGTATGTAGTCATTGTTGTGATTGTTTTCTCAATAATAACTTAAAAACTGGACTTATTTAAGATTTAAAAAATGTGAAAATCAACATACCTATATTCCTCAAGATGAATGTTCGCTCTCTGTGGTCTTAAATTAATTTGCTACCTCATAACTTGTTTATTTTGTTCAAGAAAAGCTTTTGTTTATTTTATTCAAATATCACTGAAAGAAAGAGAGAAAACATTAAAATGAGCCAAATCCCATTTATTCCAAGGGATAATATACAGAATACCTAGCAGAATTATTCCCCTATTATATGGAAGAAATAACTGTCCAGCTACTACATTAAATATTATACCTAGTCAGCATTCTTTCATTGTTTAAAAAGTTTTCCTGATCCACATGAAGTGGCTTAGGGCAACAGTTGTGGGTTAAGTTGAAAGGTCTAAGTCTATGTTTCCTGGGGGTAGGGTAGAAAAGGAATAAGAAAAGTCAAGAAGGCAGTCAGTTGAAAACTTACTTTGATAGAATCCTCAGAGCTCCCAATAACTCCTTGAAATGCAATTTGACTAAGACTCAGTCTGTTCATCTCTGATTCCTGCAGTCTCCTGTACTATTGTCCAAGGGACTCTTTTCTCATCATCTCACCACATATGCAAAGGTTGTGTTTTGGATTCTGCGGTTGGTCTGATAGCTAGAATGACACTGTCAGTCATTGAACGTACACTCCTTCCTGACTTTCCCCCAAACAAAAGGTTCCCATCTAAAGCCTCTTCTTGTCATAACTGCTGTACTTCTGCCCAAATCAACGCATCATGTCTAAAGTTTCAGAGATATTTTTGAATTGGAAACAGGTGAGTTGCAGTTGTCTATCTCGTTAGGTGAGATACACCTACACACACAAATACCTTGCATTGCCCCTATTTGATCTGACTCTTATCTTAGTTACAAACTAGAACAGAGTCTTTATTCCTATCTTTAGGCATTGGTACTCTACACAATAATTCATGTGATCCAGTAATTACAAAAATTGAGCAAATTCAGATTTTATCACTAAGCACAATTCACACTTTTCAAATGCATCAGAATGGGAATAGAAAATGTGATTGTCAGTGAAGAACTTGTGTGATTTAAAAGCAATTCTTTGGTGTCATTTGAGATCCTTTATGGCTTCCAAAGTCATGGTCTCCCTTTTCGAAGTAAACACTGCTGGCAACATCTGTCTAGATTCCATGGGAAACTATTTAATGAATCTTATAATGACATGTTTATCTTGCAAGTTGTCGAGATGAGTAAGTATATAGCCTGAATACCACCATTCAACTTGAATTGAGAAATAGCTACCACTCAAGAAATTTGACAGAATAAATATGTTCTTAAACAATATCTGTCAGTTTCCTATTAATCTTTTGGCTCAAATTTCATTGCAGGCTGGCATCTTAAATGGTTTCCCTTTCCTTCAGTAAAGGAAAGCAATCATGTTTTACCTGACTTGCTTCCCCTTCTCCAAACTGTACCCAAATAATGTGATTCAATTGTTTATGCCACTGAAGTATGCTAACCGAACCATGCTGTTTACTGGTTATAGTAAGTAGTTCATAGTTCAAGCAGAGCTGGCGCTCTTACTCTCTAGTACAGTGCTCAGTCCTAGCAGTTTTAAACTGTATGGACTTCAATTCCAAGAATTTGGGGGACTGAATATGTGATGGTTAAAAAACAACAATGTTTTTCAACCAATGCCTGGTTGTCTGAAAAGGATCCCAGACTGGCAAAAAAGCACTGCAAATTCTGGCAGCACTATGAGGTAAAATGGTATTTGAGCGAGTGAAAACTACTCATATGTCCTAAACCTCTCCCTCTTTACATTGTTGATTCCCCACATCTTTGTTAAATAATGACTAGGTTAGCAGGTACCACACAATAACCCATTTGCTCTTCCAAGGAAGAGCAAGTAAACCAAGAAAGGCATTTAGACATGTTTCCTCAAATATTTCAATACTTATATAGTTGACCCAAGGAGATTTGCATCTTGGTCAATTCTTTGTTCGTGCATGGAGATAAAACCATCCATCAGACCAGAAACCTGGCCCAAAGCCTTTCCCACCATCCTTTATTGGCTGCCTTGTTAGAGTCTGTCATATTCTCTTATACCATTTTTTCCTCTAAAATGTGCCTCCCTGAACTAACTCCCTGTGTCCCAAAGCCCTCAATAATAGCATTCCTGAAAAGAAAGAGACAATGAATGTCTTCCTATGTACAGGTACATGTAACATGTACTTACAGGTAGTTTGTTTATTTATAAATGTTATTTATTTATTTATTTATAAATTTTATTTATTTATGTATTTATAAAATGTATTTATTTATGTATTTATAAAATTTATTGGCTGCCCATCTGACCGTTGGGTAACTCTGGGCGGCTTACAGTTACATATAAGCTAAAACATAAAAAGTTAAAAACAAACATTAAAACCAAAGACACATGGGGAGGGCAGGGGGTGGGGTGGAGGGAGAGGTGGGATCTGTTGTTACTCAATCTACCATCTCCATTGAGGTGTTCCTCAATTTACAACCCAAATTGAGATGGCTATTTAGCAAGGCATCCAATTTTACAACATTTTTTGCCAGGGTTGTTAAGCGAATCACTGCAGTTGTCAAGTAACTCAGGCAGCCGTTAAGAGAATCCAACTTCCCCCATTGGCTGCTTGTTGGAAACAGACCGGGAACAGGTTGCACGTGGTGATCATGAGACACTGCAACCCTTATAGATACTTGCCGGTTGCCAAGTGCCCAAATTCTGATCATGTGAAGGCTGCAACAGTGTAAGTGCAAGGGCCAGTTCTAAGTCACTTTTTTTCAGCACTGTAACTCTGTAACTAAACTAATGGTCGTAAGTTGAGGACTACCTGTATTGTGCAAACCTTTGTTTTTCTGGTTCTTTCTTTCTTTCTTTCTTTCTTTCTTTCTTTCTTTCTTTCTTTCTTTCTTTCTTTCTTTTTTTGCCTTCTTGGATAACTTTTTCCAATAGCAACAAAGCTCCAGTAACTCAGAGCTGCCTTAAAAAGGGAGGTTTCTCCTCTATCCAAAAATCTTTTTTTCCCTTTGTCTACAGAAAAGTAAGTTTTTGTCTCCGTATTTTCTTTTCCAATATAAGCCGTATCTGTGCAAGTTGTATATAGTTTTGCGAGTGAATGCTACGTCTGTAAACTTCCTGCTTTCATGTAAACTTCCTGCTTTCACTTTTGTGGCAAGTTTTAATGATATAGTACATTAACCTGATCTGCTTGGCATGAAGCTTCATATTTTTCCAGTCTTGTTGAGCTCCACTCTTAATTGCTTTGGTAAGAAATTTGCAATGTCTTTAGATTCTATTTATCAGCTTTCTCCAACTATAAGAATTCTTTGCATGGCCTGCTAAAGTGAATTGAAATAAATGTTCTAAATTCATTGTAGATTGTTAACTGTTTAAGATCCCTAAGTTAATTTCTGTTGGAGGTTGTTAAATATTGACAGACTGATTAAAAAAAAGTTATTCCTTCAAAGTGATATCACTAACCCACTTTCTCCATGGGAATCCACCTAATCGTATCTTGTTAAAATTGCTTTATTCAAATAACATGCAAATGTGGCTTTTCTTTTGTCTTCTCATTTATAATGAACAAGTAAATTCTATGGACTAATAAGTTAGAATAACATTTTTAGACTTAAGTTTTCATAACAATCTCTAGTGTCAGGTTCCAGCAGAACTGGCCCCTTGGGAAGCCCAGGTCCATAACAGGTATGAGACAATTGTTACCCACTGATTGGAATTTGGTTTTCACATTTGCCTATATTTTTATTCTTTCCTCAGTAGTTAACTACACTGATGCATTCCAAAGACAAATAATTCTTAAGGCTTTAACTCCAATTCAGGGGAAAGGAAGCAATGAAAATTCTCACTACAGATGTATTCGCTGTTCCCCTCCTGGCAGCTACCTATCAAATAATTAATGAATAGACATGAAGCCATGTCAGAAAAAATAACAAATGCAGTTACTTTCATTTTTTGAATACAAATATTTAACCATATTCATTCAGAACTGCTAGAAAATCAGTGTCTCTCTTCCTGCTTAATCAAAACCGAACTGGTCCAAGGAGGAATTTGATAACATCTGATGTTTCTCATGACTAAGGAGGAGCATGATTCTCTCCACCTGCACATTTCGTTATATTCAGTGATATGGAAACATCTCTTCTACACTCGAAGAGATCCAGCTCTAACTCATTTCCTTTTGAGTATTGAGACTTGAGACAGATGTCCTTCCAGACTTCCTCAAGCCTCTGCTCCTTTGCCTTAGTTTTGCTTACAAGTGTGCATCTTGTTTACATAGTAGAGAAAAAACATCATTAAGAGAAGAGGGGCAAGAATTGACTTGGGTTTTGCAAAAGCATGGCTCTGCAGAGTCTGGGAAGGTATACAGATAGTACTTTGCAGTGCAAGGCAGAACGGATCACCTTTATCTGATACAAGAAAGAAATCAATTAGTAAACAAAAAATAGCAATGTCTTGTCCAAACATGCCAGACTGCAATTCCCCAAATCACCAAAAGATCACCAAAAGCCATGGGAATTGGAAAATACTAAGTTAGTGAAAGCTAACTTAGTGAATAACCTCAGAGGGCTATTGACTGTGCTAACATAAATTAATGGCGGTGCTACTTTCGATCTACTTCCTATATATGACTTTGGTCCTACAAGATCCCAAGTTAGCTGACATATGTAGCAGCTGCATCTAGGAAATGGGCCCCTAGCATTATCCTGGTTCACTTTTTTTTTCCTTTCAAGACAGCTTTGTGATGTTTGAAAACAATCTTTCACTCTGAACTGCATCAAACCAACATGGGCGAAAAATATACATAGTGATACCTCCTGTTCCATTTTTATTGTTTCCTAGGACCCACTCCAGGTAACAGCTAACTAAAATCTCAAAAACCATTTCTGTCTTGAAATTCTCCATTACTCAGTTTTTACTTAGCACTAGGAACATTGTGTGCAGAAGTTAATGAACCAATGTCAGAAAATGGGTGACCTGAATTATGTTGGCAATCTTGGGGCTCTCTAGGTGAAAAAAATGTCAGGGTCAGGAAGACAAAAACCTGAATAGATCCATTAGGATAGCAAGACTGAAGCTGAACCAATTCTTAGACCATTTGCAGAAACCTGAAAAAAGCTTTTAAGAAGGACTCCAGGGCTAAACAGGCAAACAGAATGTATTTCTTGTGACTGGAGGGAAAAAAAAAAAACACCCTTCTGATTCACACTTGTTACAATGTGCCTGAAGTCAGTTATACTTATTCATTATATCAGGAGAAACATAAAAATAACTCAGGCAGAGTGGGAATCGGTTGAAACTGAATTCTGAATTTATATTTGTTCTTCTGTATACACCAACAATCATGGGTTATTTAAGAAGTGTGTATTAAAAACAAAAAAAAATAGGAATGAATTTGTATTACATACAGAAGTGAGTGACAGTAAACAACCACCTCGCCTTGGAACTACCAAGAACTCTCCCACCAACAATGACAGGAAAAGTCACTTGAGAGCTAACCCTCTCCCTTCTAGCACTGATAATGTTACATAATTGGGTAATGAAATGTCTGCAGAAAACCAATCCTGAGCTACAAATATTCTCATCTATTAGAAATGAGTGAGTAGTATGAAAGAAAAATATTGAAACTGAAATATGGAGTAAATGAATAAGGATCAAATCACAAAACAAATACATTGAGTTATAAGGAAATAAAAATAAGAAATTTGTGGTTGGATTGTATATTGTGAAATTCACACAAAACCTTACTTAGAGGTTCTTTTTTCCATGAATCCCCAGGTACTCTCCTTGTTTTACACAAGCCTAATGATAAGGAGTTTCCCACTCTGATCTCAGATAGACAATTATTTTTTGCTTTAACTATGAATCCATTTAACAAGATAGCTTAATCTTCACTAGCATGTAACCTTCTCTTGCTGATGTCTAAACGGTCTTTACTGATTTTTCCCAAATCCATTTAAGCAACCTGCAGGGGGGTGGAGGGAAGACTGAAGAGCTAAACTTCAATAAGAGTTGAACTTGCCCATCAAAGGCAACCTCCCCCCCCCCCCGTGGATGATTTCAACCTCTATTACTGCTTGCACCCACTGCAACTGATTGGAAGTATACAGAATTAATCAATAAAGCTTTACTATTTTTTCTCTTTTTTTGTAAAATTTTTATTATTTTTTTCCATACAATTCAATAGTGCTTATTCAACAACATGTTGTCTGAGTTTATCATTCACTAATACAAATTTAATTCCTAATCCTTTATTCTTTTCTCCAGCCATTGATAAAACAAGTCCCAAGTCTGATAGTATTCTGTTTCTTCTTTTTCTTTCAACCTCATAGTAAGTCTGTCCATTTCTGCACATTCTAATATTTTTTTAATTATTTCTTCTTCTGATGGTGATTCTTCCTTTTTCCAATATTGTGCAAATATGATTCTTGCCACTGTTATCACATGTAAAATCAGATATATACTTTGTTTATCAATCTTTTCTGGCATAATACCTAATAAAAAAAGTTCAGGTTTAAAATCTACATGTTTTCCCAACATCTTTTCTAGCCAAGTATGTCTTTTTTTTCCCAGTATCTCTTTGCTTCAACACATGTCCACCATATATGATAATAAGTACCTGACTTAGGTTTACATTTCCAACATCTATCTGACATATTTTAAACATTTTTTGCCAATCTTGCTGGTGGCAAGTGCTTTATATAAAATGTTCTACTATTTTTTTTTCATACTGGTTTCTGTCACCCGTTCCTTCTCTGGAATCCGAAGGACGGTCATCCCAGCCAAAAACTGGTACTGGTAGAAGAGCAAGAAGTGGGAAGTTATAATAATAATAATAATAATAATAATAATAATAATAATAATAATAATAATAATAATAATAATAATAATAATGATGATGATGATGATGATGATGATGATGATGATGATGATGATGATGATGATGATGATGATGATGTTGGAAGGGACCTTGGAGGTCATCAAGTCCAACCCCCTGCTCAAGCAGGTATATGTTTTTATTTATAGAACAGTAATACATTGTTAATAGTTTGTACTTTTTGCATGAAATTTTGCTTAATATTATTGCTGTACAGGGCTCCTTTTGGAAGTTAATGAAGAATGATTGTAGGAATTGGGTATATCTAGTTTAGTGAAAAGAAGGACTATTGGTTACTTGATAGCAGTGTTCCAATATCTGAGGGGCTTCCACAAAGAAGAAGGGGGCAACTTATTTTCCAAAGCACCAGAAGGCAAGACAAGAAACAATGGATATAAATCAATCAAGGAGAGAAGCAACCTAGAACTAAGGAGAAAATTCTTGACAATGAGAACAATCAACCAGTGGAATGGCCTGCCTACAGAAGTTGTGGGTGCTCCATCACCCACAATATCTTTTAAGAACAGATTGGACAGGCATCTGTCTGAAACAGTATACAGACAGCAATAGATGAAGCAGAAAATGCACTTGAGGGAAGTAAGAAAGGTTTGTAAGGAAGAAAGTTATGGAGACATACAGTGAATGTTTTGTGTTGATGTAAACCAGATTTAAATACCTTTCCTTTCCTTTTCTCTTATTTCTTGTCCTTAATTTTCTTTGTTTACTCCTTTTTCTGCACTTTATATAAAGTTGTTTGTCCTGAAAGGAAATGGCATGTTGGGTACACATGCACATGCACAACGGAGGAGAAAATAATTTATTTTGCAATTGGTCTAGACTAGAGCGTTCTGATGTGAGCAAAATAAGCAAAAGGAGACACAATTATGGCCATATTGGCTGGGGAATTAGTGAGATGCACATCTGGAGGGCATGCAAGTAAGGGAAAGTCATTTTATTGTTACTTACCTATCCTATCTCACAACATTTATTTTTGTTATTTATCATACATTATGTATAGTAAATGTAAAGGATTCCAGAAAGAATTGGGGGGGACCCAAATGGCAAAAATGTTTAGCATCCCCTTCCTATAACCCTAAAAGCTTTTCTCTGTCAATTCTGGGCACCATAAACTTCACCCAATTATTGTAATTCTTACATGCATGTTTTCCGCTGTCCTTGTTCTGCCTACTATTGGAAGGGTGTAATAAGAAAGACTCAGAATACCTAGTCAGATGCCTTCATTGGTGTGCTATATTTCCAGATGGCTTTCATTTGTTGAGTTAGTTTTCCAATAGCTGAAAATGATAGACTTCTGTACTTCAGAATGTGTTTTTTAAGGGTGGGTTGTAGAGTCTTTCCTCAGAAAAACTTATGACATTGGCACTTTATATTTGTCAGCTAATTTGGTTTCTCAGAAAACTTAAATGACATAATAGTTCTTGGGTAAATAATGGAACTATGTTAGGAATATACAGATAGATTGCCAACTAATGCATTTTCCTATCTGTTAGCAAGGTAGATTTATGTTCTTTTTCTCTGCACACTTCAGAAGTTGCGTGATCACTTGGTCATTCCAAGAAGCACAGAAAAGAAGAAGCAATCTTTATGAACAGCACAGTATATTGATTACTTCTATTGTTAAGAGGAAAGAAAAAGTCAGAATACCTAGCCACCTTTTACAGTTTCTTTAAAAATAACTTCTTTTTAAAGACAAATCATTGCTGGCTTTATGTTACTATTGTTCCTGGAGCTAAACACCCAGATTCACTCTCATTAGGATCCCTGACAGAATTATTTTACATTCCTAGCTTATCCTGGCAATACACTTCTCAGAGATATCAAGTTCATTTCACTGGGGGAAAAAAGTCTACGGTTGAGTTACTTACCAAGATCCAATAGGGCCTTCTTTTGTTCTTAAACAAGGGACTAGTAAATGTCAGAAAAAGAGCACCGGGGCACAGTTCTTAACACAGTGACATTTCATATATTCAAATTAAAAAGCACTGAAAGAATAGATTGCTTTTCTTATTCTCATTGAATGAAAAAATTACAGCTCTTAATGGAATACTTTAGGATTTACATGCAACACTTAAATGCATTATATCTTAGAAGTGAAAGTAAACTCAATATTTCATTGGCAACCCTGAAATACATCTTCACAGCATCAGCAAAAGCAAAACCCTCACAACAAAACAAAATAAAACAAAACAAAAGGTAAAGGATTTTTGTGTTTGTTCCCATAGCAAGGACACCCAGCTTTTGATTTTGGTGGTCATAGGCATTTGGGGTAAGAAAATGAATCTATAACAAATACACATCCATTATATTTTTGTGTGACACTTAAATAAATCTCCTATTTTGTTTTTAGGAAAAATATGTGCATTTTCAGAAGAAATATAATCTAGACCATTGGTTCTCAACCTTTTCTTCACCACAGACCCCCTTTAAATACTTTTTGTGGCCATGGACCATGGCCACGGGCCCATAAGACTCAATATTTAAATCATAATATTTCTTCAAGCCTTTGTGGATCCCCTGTGGAGCCCCCTGTGGAGCCCCCTCCCTATGGAACGAACTACTCCCAGAGATCCGGGTCATTCCGGATCTCCCCTCCTTCCGCCGCGCCCTCAAGACATGGCTATTCCAGCTAGCGGGGCTGGCCTGAGGGGTATTTTAGATTGATTTTAATTTGATTTTATATTGGGTGTTCACAAAATTTTAAATGAAACGGCAAAATTAATATTTCTTTTAATTGTATTTTAAAATGGTGTTTGTAAGGTTTTTTATCTGTTTTTAGCTTGCTGTAAGCCGCCCTGGGTCCGCCAGGAGAAGGGTGGGGTATAAATCTAATAAAATCTAAATCTAAATCTGTGATGACATCACTTTTCCCCCAGGGGACCACAGACCACAAGTTGAGAACCACTGATTTAGACCAAGCAAAATTATGTTTATGCAAAATAATCCCTAAGAGCTCATGCTCACTTTACTGTGGCATGAACATTCTTAGTAACTATTTTTATATGACTTCCCTTCTTAAGGTCGTCTATATTCTCATCCCCACCCACAGCTGAGACAGCTTCAAGTTACCTTTAGCTGCTCTATTTTTTAAATTTTTATTTCTTAAATTTATATGCTGTCCCTCTTTTCCATAAGTGACTCATTTTAACATTTTCCCTCTATACCTGAAAAATCTTGGCTGTGTTTTCAATAACCATTCCACTGATAGTGTGGTTAATTATTGGTTAGGGGTTGGGCTCTGCTTAGCTCCATAAACTCTGGGTTCAGCTTTAGAGGGTCATAATGATTTGATGGCAAAACATTCAAGGCAAAAGAGGTAAGTAAAGCAGGAGAGCGCTGTAAACATTAAACTGGCCTGTCAGGCCTCCAATCACAGGATAAATCATTGGGCAGATGGTCAGTTACCACCAGATCCCTAATAGCAAGTGGGTAAAAGGAGCATGGTGGCTCACGTGGCCAGGACGCTGGACTGATGATCAGCAAGCCCACATTTGAGACCTGAGTGCTGCTGAGTGACAAGGTGAGCTCCCGTCATTTTCTCCAGCTCCTGCTGACCTAGCCGTTCAAAAGCATGTAATCACAAGTAGATAAATAAGTACCACTTCAGTGGGCACCTTGGTGCTTCCAACATGAACACAAAGTGGGTTAAAAAAATGGCTTCCTGCCTCGCTTATCTGCAATTAACCATTTCAACCCATCAATGAGAGGAAGCAGCTTGTTTCCCAACATGACTTGTAGCCCCAACTCCATGTTTAAAAAGTGCTGAAAAATAACTGAAAGGGTTCACGGAGACTGCAGGTGAAGAGGGGAAGGAGTTCTCCTGTTGCACCAAGCAACCTCCCTCCCCTGTTATAAGCTAGACATGGATCCAGCACTCTACTACTAAATCCATATTCAGCAGCCAGTACATAAATAAAGTACTCTTCAAGAAGAATGCTACACTTGTGTTCAAACGTAGCCCCTAAGAGCAGCTGAGGAGGATCTTTTATTTTACCAAGCTATCCCCAACTACCTATTAGCTATTTTTCAGAATAGCTAACAGTTAGTGGTCCATTCTCCAGCATGATTGGATGGAGAATTCACCAATGGGTTATCTCAATCTTCCAGCATCATCATGCTGAGAAAAGGCGTTCAGGTAAGGCAACGCCCCTTCTCACTTTTCTTGTAGCCAAGTGTGGGAGGACGACTGGTAGGAGGATCTGAGAAAGAACATTTTTATCCACCAGTTTTAAATGTGTACTGACATGCAAAGTGAGGTCCTCACTTTACAAGGCTGTCCCCGTTCACCCATAGAACAGCTACCATATCAGGTTTTCTATCAAAATTTCTCTCCTTTCCTACCTATTCCCATGTTAGGGAGAGCAATTATGGTTGTTTTCCTGCCAGCAGGTAATGCTCAATAGAAGAAGAAATGAAGCCAGAGGAATCCATAAATCACTTTTCTTAATTGTCTCTTATTAAAACTTTAAGGATAACATCACACACCAGCATACTTACTAAGGCAGAATTGGAAACCAGGCAAGCAAATTTTATATAGCTCAAGTAAAAGTGGATTGAACATCTGGCTATGATCAAAATCTCTACTGAACTCTTTTTAGAAATAGGAATTATATTATTTCTATTAAGCCTTAGAACTTAAAATTTAAACTGAGAGGCTGAGGGAGATCATTGGTTTATCCAGCTAGTGGCTACAAGCATTAACAGCTACCCTACTGCAGACAAGACCTCTTGTCCAGCCTGACTTTTAAAGCAGTTTTAATATTTGGAAGAAAAAAAAATCTATGTTAAATTTTCAGAGGCTAAATTTTTGCCTTAGACTTGTCCACAGTAGGATTTTTCTTGCAAATTAGCTGAGAAACTTCATACTTCATAAAAGCTTTCAAAATTCTAGTTCAAAATCCCCTAGGACTGTAATTCTCTGTCTTCACTAATTATTTTAAAATATGTGTTATTTTTAAACCCTGAACTAGATATACTCATCTGCTGACAGCCAAAACTATCCATATATAAACCAAAGTTGGGGGAAGTAAGGCATCATTTGGATGAAGTAAATTTAAAAGAACAAAGCAGATTTAAACATTATTTTACTCATGGAATAAATGCTATAGCAAATTTAAACAAATCTATTTCCCTTATATATTTTATAAAATATTTAGGAACACCCATCTAAACTGTACGGTAAAAATGGATGGAGTGAGGCTCTTTTTGTTTCCTTTTATATACTTCATAAACAACTAATAACTTGTTTATTTTTTGTTCTTTTTTTCAAGCACTCTAGAGTAAAAAAAGGAAGCAAACTAAAAGGCAAACCACTAACTTAGGTACAGAAAGCAAGAGAAGGGAGACAGGAGGGCTAGTTAAGTTGCTTTCCACTATGACAGACCCTGGAGGCCAAAATCTTATACAATTAAAGTTCAGAGAGGGTGAAGATGGGAGATGAGTTGAAAGAGAATTATTTACTTTGTTCCAAACAAGGATGGACCAAATAAAAGCAAAAATAGAGTCAGCAGGTCTGGTCATCAAGACCTTTGGGAAGGAAGATGAATGATAGAAAAACATGTTCATTTCCTGAAGACATTTCCCCAGTGAGCTTTACCAGTTTCATTGTGTACCATTAGCTGGAAGATATTAACAACAAGGTCTCCTTATTCTGTAGCAGAAAGAGAACTATCTCCAAGTATTGGCTCTTGTTTACTAAAACTATTCCCTATAGGCAGGAAGATATCTCCAGAAAATGATCCATGTCGTCTGAGTTGGAAAATGCGAAATAACAGACTGTCTTAATAATAATAATAATTTCTGTTCCACAGTATCTAAGAGTGATCTGCTTTACAGGGGACAACTCACTTTGAAGGCTATCAAAGGATATTTCTGTCTGGAAAGGATCTTTTCTTTGAAAAGCTGCTAGCCAGATTTAACATTCTTCCCTCAGCACTCCTACAGGGCAGGTATAAGAGAACACCAATAGCAGAATGGGTATGTATATGTGGTAAAGGAGAAGTCGAAGATATCTCACATGTTTTATTGTACTGTGAGTTATACCAAGTTTATAGGACAGTGTATATTCTCCCCTTATTAGAGAGATTGCCAGGGAGGGCAGACAATTTTTATGTAGGCTTTCTCCTCCAAGACTCAAACCCTTCTATCACGCATGCAGTGGCAAAATACTGTGTTGTGGCAATGTCCACAAGAAAAAAATTGGTTACAGATTTATAGTCGTCAACTTGTGCCAATTTTTGGGAGATATCTCTAATAATGTTTGGAACATTATATTTACTCACACATTAATCGGCTATCCACTCACGTAAACTAGGGAGTGATCCTAACATTTTGAGAATATGTATTTTCTTAACAGGGATGTTATTATTTACTATTAATGTTATTATTATTATTATTATTATTATTATTATTATTTAATATATTGTAAAAAGTGATGGCTATTGCTGGTTTACGACCGTAATAAAGTTTATTATTATTGAAAAGCTGCTAAGATCAAACTCATTTTAAAGTCAAAAACTCCTTTGCCTCTATTCTTATTCAAAGAAAAAGGATTGAAGGGGGGACTCAGTATCATGTGGAATTAGAGGGTTTTCTTTTAATTAAAAAAAAGGAATAACCAAACCTGAAATTCCCTTTTAAAAAGTAAGATTTTTTTTACAAACCTGTTCACATATGCAGTTGTTCTCCCAATCAATTTATAACTGCAATTCATGAGTGGCAGCAAAGCATCAATTGGTATACACAAGTCAAGTGCAACCAATGTTTTACATTCATATCAAATTTTATTTCTCACCTAAACTGGATAAACGGCTTGGGGAAATGTTACATCTTCCCTGAAGGGGAAGTTGTTTAATTTTATTAAAATATATGATCATAGAGACACAAAAGAAAACAAGGTGAGAGAAGGATATAAATATGCAATAAAAACCTGTGTATCTGGAAAAAATGAACAGTCTCCTCTAACGTATGATGTTGGATGCAACTGAACTTACATTCAAGATCTTCCATTTGTAAAGTTTTCTCCATAATAGATTCTCACTCACTAAATATGAAGAGAAAGAGATGTTTGTTGGGTAACAAGTGTTTTTTGCAAGAACAAAAACCCTTTTTACACATTTACATGGATGTTTGCAGAAGGAGCAAGGGAGACCAAATGACCATGTATTCATGATGTGGGAATTCCCACATCATGCAAATTCTACACTTGAGATGCTTGTATAAATACAGGAAGCAAGTACATAATGATGCCATTTGTATGATGATATCATTTTGACATCATTTTGGTTTGCTTTTGATGTCAATGTATAGATACCTACGTACAAGGAAAAGACTCTAATGGAATTTTCTGTATGCAAAACAGTCAACAGTAGGATTCCTAGAGGCTAGAGTCAGACCAGCATCAAATGGCCACTTTAGAATGATGTGGGAATTTAGTCCTTCCCTTCTGGTAATTGGGGTAAGGATTTTCATGGAGGGCTAGACTGTACTCAGTTAAATAGATAGTAAAGAATCTAGGAAAGACTGATAGGTAGTTTTATTGTTAATTAGAAGCCCTGGTGATGAAGTGGTTAGAATGCAGAATTGGCTGCAGCACTGACAGAATGGTTAATGAAGTACATCAGATTCTATTTCTTGGAAAAACTGGGGTCAGGATAAGTGTCCTTTGGACTTGAAAGGTATACAAATGTATAAATAAAGAGGAAAACCCTGATACAGTTAAGGTCAATTTCAGGCTGCCTCAGACAGAAGCTGGGAATCAAATGAAGGAAATGTCATGAGAATCCAGCAGAAACAAAGAGCTTGCCCTGGTGCATTTTCACTGGTGAGAAAAGGCTCATGGCAACGCAAGTTCTACCAAAAACTTTCACCAAAAAGTTGAATCCTAAACAGAGCTGAGAGCAAACAAAATGTGGCACCAACCATAACTGGATATGAAATAAATTGCATAATCAAGGGGTATTTATATCAAGAACTAACCTCTCTTGGTATCATCCCGCCCATCGTCTGATTGGGGACAATGGAACATGTAGTTTCAAAATGTCTGGAGGGTCACCCTAGTAAAAAGACTTTGCAGGAATCTTCCCCAAAAGAGCAAAATCCCCAGTCTTTGGTGTTAATGCACCACCAGTCATCTGTAACCTTGTAAAACACAGCACAGAAAAACATTGTCTGTTTTCCCCCTTTTCCGTTCTTCCCTTCCTTGCCTCCTCTTTCCTGGCTTTTAACTTTCTCTTTTGAAATGTTCTCACAGGGAAATACTGCTTGTTAACTGGCTGCCAGTCTGATTTTTCACAAGTTTGCCACGTTGCAGTGACAGAACTGTAGCAAGACCCAGATGCTGCCGAGTAAATAAAATAGCACATCTGGGGTTTCGAAGTGGGCTGGCTCCACATTGTGGAAAAAGCTGATGAGGAGACATGTCCAAAGAACACACAGCTGGAAACCATTAGGAGAGAAGGAGGGGGAGAAAGAAAGAGAGAGAAAAGGGTGGAGGACCGGGACCAGGGATTGCTGCCATTCATCTCCTGCACACTGCAAACACTACGAGAAAGTCTGTTTACATAGCCGTGGAATGTATAGCATTCCTTAGAACAGAATGGCATTTTATACTTGACTTCAAATAGCACAGATCCAGATCCAGCAGGGATGGGAAAGCAAAAGTTGAAGGTTACAAAGAGGGATGAGGAAAAATAATTGATGGTGGGGAGTAGCGGGAAGAAGGCTGATCTGGAAACTTGCTTCTGAAAGCACAGCAGAACCTGGGAATTGGCTCTTGCACAAGGGGTCTAAAATGCTGGGGAAGAAAGCATCACATGTCATTCAGAACTTTATAGGAAAAGCTATGCCTCCAGTAAGGGCACCCTGGAAGGATATTGTCCCACGTACCATCTGTGAAGGAGGGGGCAGGTGTGGAATCTTTCAAAATAAGATTTACTCAACAAGATCAGTTGGGTGCTTAGCAGGACAATACAACAGTGTTCTTGCTCCATGTAAGGTGGTTACTTTCACAGGTAAGAAAGAAAGATAATTTGGGAAAAAAACTAAAATACAGCTTATTCTACTATCATTCTCTTCTCATTGGCCTAACTTAATTTACTTCTACATATTTCCCGTCCTCAGCATGGATGGGAAAGCAAAGATTGAAGGTTACAAAGAGGGATGAGGAGAAAAATTGATGGTGGGGAGTAGCAGGAGTAACATATTGGTTGCTGCACTAGCATATATACTTTTATGAAATTAAGAAAAAAGGTTTTCACTAAATACAGTAAGTATTAAAAGGATACATGAACACCATCTGCTTTTTCATTTGGAATGATATAAATGCAATGGACAGAAAACTGCTTTACTAGGAATTTATCATACGCATAAAGAATTGGGGTTGATTCGGACTTCTGGTTTTGCGCCATAGCGCACAGCCATGGGATCACAGAGCTCCGCACCCCACGGCTAGTTTCGCCCTGCCAGGAGATCCGAAATGGGTCTAAAGTCACCCCAGAGAGGCGACGAAGAAAGAGGGGTGCCCCAATGATCGTGGAACAATGGCTGTCATTCCACTCGATCTGGGGGAAGCCTTCTAACCCGACAGGAGAAAGGCTGGCCACACCTCAGTGACCAGCCCAAGCTATTTGCAGCCGAAGTCCAAAGGCACTAACCAGAACAACCGTGAACAGTGTGCTTGAAACTGGGTGAGGAATTTGATCTTCTCTCTCCTATTTTATATCTGATTTCCTGGAAAAGATCCCCAAGAAGCCAAATCCTCCCAAAGTGAAGGGAGGGAACTACACCCCCACCCTTCCATAGATGGAAGCGGCAAATTAAACTCTTATGGGGAACAAAAATATAAAATACTACAGTCTGGATAAATTTGAAAACTAAGAAAATTGCTAAAATTTCATACCTGAAAAAGTATTGATGAAATTATATAAAATAAAAATAACTCTTTGCTTTAAAAGTTGGAAAATGAACAGTGACATCTAGTGGAGGATTAGAGAAAACTATAACTGCATTGACTCAGAATCTGGCAAGATGCCCAGCAATAGCAAAAAAAAACAGCTGGGAACAAAGCATTGAGCTATACAGAGTGAAACTATATATGTTTAGAAACTGCTAACCGTCTGGGATTATAAACACACTGAGCGGCATTTTTAAGTTTAAGAACTGTTTGCAGAGAAAGAAAAGATTGGCCTTTGGCTAATCTTCTAAAGGGGAAGTTATTTGAAAATTTTCAGATGGTTAAATGCTTTGGACTGAAATCTTGACTGGTTGATAATTATAAGACCCCTGAAAAGAAGAACTGTTACAAAATACTGTTTTCAGTGGTGCCTTGACAATTGGAAATGTATTGGATTGTAAAAACCATATATAAAGATAAGAACTACATAAGAATTGGTTGTCTGGATTTTAAGACATCTGGTTTGATAAAGCTAATTAAAGAGACTATGATATCGGTGAAAAAATATCCAGAGGCAGAGATAAAATGAATGTCAAATATTTATCTAAAAGTGATAGAAAACCACACTCAACACCCCCTCCTGAAGACCCCAGCTTAGAACATCAAAGATCTGCAGGAACAATGACTCAAGACAAAGCAAATAAATTCCAGGAGAAAATATATACAATGCTGTGACAAATTCAAATGACAATTGTTTTAAATCATGAAGAGATTAAAAACAACTTTGATAACATAAATGAACATATCTCTAACTTAAACCTATAATTAAATAACGCTCAAAAAATAACGACAAAGAATGAACAAACAAATCAGACAATAGAACATAAACCAAAGGAAAGTGACTTAAATATGAAAGCTACAAATGAAGATAACTACAACTTAATACAAACAAAAGGAAATCTGCAAAACTTTACTACAACAAAGGAGACAAAAAAGATGTTTTATCCTCCAGGATTTCAAAATAAACTTGAGGACAAAAAAGAAGATTTAATAAAATGGATTAAAGAGCTGTCAGGAGAATCATTAAAGCGTGGGAGACAAAAAACAAATACCCTACTTAATTTGTTTTTCTTATCCCAACAACATTTACAAAAATACAACCTGGCAAGCTAAACTTACTGATTTGGAAAGCGACCTGGCAAAAGAAGAAGATTAGAGTTGGAGTTAAGAGATGTGACTCAACTTATCAGATGGAATATTATATGATTAAACACTTGTTTAAATATGGTTTAAAATATAAAGTTTGGATATAAAGAGGCCCTATAGTAAGATTATTAGATGGTGTACTATATGATTAAATATTTGTTTGAATATGGTTAAAAGAACAGACAAAGGGGCCCTATAGTAAGAGGGATAAGATATATAAGTAGTATAATACTTTTATAATATATGAAATGTATATAGACGGTGTATTTGAATGAAAAGTTTGGATATTCAAAGGTAATGAATTTTGAGAAAACTATGACTGATAAGAGTGGTTTGAATACTGAGGGAAAATTAAACTTCAATAAGAATCTTGAAAACAGGACATATAACGACATAATGAGATGACTATAAATACAATTGAAACATAAGCTGATTAGAAAAGATGTTATATGTTAATGTTATTATTATATGTACAAATACTAAAAAATGTTTATACTCAACTTGGTATGTATTGAAAGTATTAAAAATTATATTTGTTTAATGTAGACAAAAGGAGAATATTACTGGAAGAAAGGATCAAGGAAATATATTATTAACCAACATACTGATTAATTTTAGAAATTAATTATTATTGATTGTTTTTAAATATATGAACCCAGACAATCCACTGTTCACTAAGCACTAAAGATTGTTATTGTAAAGAAATAATAAAATTTATTACAAAAAAAAAAGAATTGGGAGTTCACTTACAACCCATTTTCCATGTGCCAGAAACTACTATAAAACCTCTCACACCACTCCTTTAAATTGCTTTATCTGAAGCACAAATGGCCTGGTTCCATGGATCAGTCTTCAGGATTCATAATGGCTCCTCTTCTTCTAAAAAGACTTTTCTTAACATAGACATCCTGAACAATACCTGTAGCCATTTAGTCCACAATTATTTTTTTGCCAATGTACGAACAGGTGATTGAAGGGATTCCAGAAATGGGGTCAGCCAAGGTCTACAACAAGAGCTTCACAGTTTCCTTCAAGAGACTAAGCAGTAGTAGAATTCCTGGCTAATGGAAGACATGCTTGACATTTTACAGCTTCTCAAATAATCCTTCTCATTGTAAAGGGAGGGAGAAAAAAAACACCTGTGAATCGGAATTGATGGCTGGAAAGCAGCTAGGTAGGCCCATCTGCAGCTGAAAGCACAGAGAAGCTGTTTTGATTTTCAGCAGGATCATACCAGTCCATCATGACCACTCTGTGATAAGGCACAAGATTATACGTCTTCCCAAAGCATTAAAAAAAAAAACCTCCTTTGTACCAAAAATGCTTCTGATGAACAAAGAAGGCATTGAAGGCACATTACTGATTGAACTATTAGAGAACACTGTCAAATTGCAACTCCTTTCCCAGCCCTAATACATTCAATGCATTAAATTTATGCTGGAGGACTTCTACCTGTAAAACTACAGATTTGCAACTCTTTGGAACAAATTTTTGGCAATATACTGTACGTGGATGGAAGGAAGCAAAGAATCCTCACAAAAACAGAATATACATATGTAATAAGCTAAATACGTGATTTATAAAATATTCTACCTGCAACTCTGACCAAACATAAGCTTTCAATGCCTAATTAAGTATTCCAAGTCCATTATAGTCAATTAAAAGTAACCGAACAAACATATATAAACCATTTGGGTTCTTTCATGCTGCTATTGTTTCCACTCCCTGAGTCCTTAAAATGAATTTAGCTATTATTTGCTTTTGTTTTCAGCTTTATTGAACTTGAAATGCTGAACAGAAACCCTAATGCAATTATTGTTTTACCCTGAACTGCTACAGGTCTTACAGTAACAAAAACACCTCCAGCCTAATCTATTTGCTTGTTTTTTATTCCTATCGACATCTTTCCTCCATGCTGTGTATTTTGCTAGTCATAAGCATAAATAAATGTATGCAGTACATACCAAATGGTTCCTATGAGTGAAGGCTGAAAGCCATCAGTCCAACTTTCCCCTTGAAAACCTTCCTGGAGCAGTTGAAGTTTAGGAGATAGATGACATAGTGAGGTAACAATTCCTATAAATGACAAAATCAACCATTTATGGGTGCTCTGGAGTTGCAACTTTTTAAACAAAAACTAGTTATGCTGCAGTTTCAGAAATATCACAAGTGAGCCAAAAATAAATTGCTCAACAACTGAACACAGGCAGGAACAAGAGGTTAAACAGGAGTATGATTCCAGAATGATTTTTGTCATCAAGTGCAGTTTTGAAAAAAGAATAAAAAAGCATCAGTTAAAAGGTAAGCACAACTCCAGAATGGAGCATGGTGGCGCACATGATTAGGGCGCTGGGTTGGAGGTATCATTCGCGACCCGAGTGCTGTTGCATGTGGGGTGAGCTCCTGTCATTCGCTCCAGCTCCTTGACAGGAACATGAAAGGAGCTCTCATGGGCGTCCCCCAAATAATGATGATGCCACTGGCTAATCCTTTCAACCCAGAAGTGCCTTAGACATGAATGGGGTGGGAACTTCAGAATGCATCTGAGCTGACTCAAAGGTTAGGTAGAGTTAAGCTGGTTAGCACTGGGATGGGAAACAACTAATTCCAAGGGGAAAATTTGTAAAAACCGAACAGAAGGCAATGGCAAACCATTTCCATAGCTAACCACCTTTTCTTTAAATTGACCTTCTCCCCAGAACTATTCCAGAATTTTATTTTGAAACTATTGACTTTCCCAAAAAATATTGCCATGATAAGAGCACCAATTTTAGATCAAGCATAACCAAAAGTTTCAAAAGCATCCTAAAACTAGACAGGGGTTAAGCACTTCTTAGTCTTGCCAAGGAAATTACATAGTCTTGCCAAGGAAATTACCTATGAAAATATTAGAATTACTGGAAGGAGACTTTACATTATAAAAACTATCAACACTACTGATTTTCATCTTCTATTAACAATATTATACACTTTTTGCTTTTGAACTACAGGCCATTATTGTATATTTAGCACGACAATGGCAATAATTAACTTAGGGCAGTGAATTGATTATATATTCATTTCTCACATTTTTATTAGTTTTGTGACTACCCTGTTGAGGCAAATGTGATCAAAAGTGTTGGTCAGCACTGAAAACTCCACTGGTAAGATGGGACCTTGTATTGAACATCCTGATGGAAATTCTCTTAATCAGTAGAATATGCTGATTAGCTAAAATAAGCATAAGAGAAAGTCAGACCCAGTTTGCAATATTAAAGAAAAAGACCTTCCACTGTCCACCCCAAAGGTGACCGTGTCTCTCAATCACACAGTTGTCCTCATGCAAATGCAGCTAACAGAACCACTCATTCTGTATCCATACAATTTTGCAAAGCATTTGTCAGTTACGGAGGACAAATGGGATGGGACAGTAACCTGTTTATGCATGTTCCAGAATCACCTGGCAGCTGATGCACAGAAATAGAAGGCTCTGCTGAACAGATTTTTCAGTGATCCAGAAGGCCATTTCAGGAGATGTTTAGTAATGGCTCAAGGAACATATTTGTTTCATGGCTGCTTTATTGAAACCATTATAAAATATTCTGACACATTTTATTACTAATACTTCTAGGGGCAGTTGTTGCTATTACAGTGGTTGTCCTGGTTCAAGCAAAGGAGATTGCAGGATTTTACTTGATACAGGCAGAATAACTCCATGGAAGGGATTCACACAAATTACTTCATTCATCAGGCATCCTCAAATCAATAACTTACAGTTACTGTAGAGATTCTTCTGGAATATACAATAGGTTGTAATTTGGACCCATCACATAGGTAAAAGGAAAATAGATTCCTCCATACTAACGGAGCTACCAATCCTTGTGGCTGGAATTCATGGAGACCTCGCTGACTGGCATGTAACCAGGATATCCCGTAATAAGACAGAAGTCCCTCCCAGTGGCCAATCTTAACACAGGTATGACCAAGTAACATAAACTACATTTCCCAGAAGGCTATCCCTTAAGGGAACAGTTCTTAATTCCTAAGCTAGCTATATGCTCTGACCAGATGGCTATATACTATGACCAGCACAGTGGTTTTATCTATCAATATTTTACCTATGATAAATGCCCATGAAAGTTCACTGTGAGCCATTGGAGGGTTCTGTTCCAAAAGTGTACATGGCAGCAGGTCAAAAATCCAGAAGATGATGACCATGATCACACAATCACAGTCCCACTCATTTTAGGATGCACATAAAAAGGAGTAAGTCATGCAGACATAGCTGCTATTTTGAATGTTTTGACTCTTTCTGCAGACACCACTGCTGCATTTGGCTAAAATATGTTTTTTAATTGATTATATGCCATTGGGTTATTTTTAACTCCTATCAATATATTGATAGATTTTCTGCAAGACAATCTATCCCTAATCTCTTCTTTCAGATCTTACAATGGTGCACTCATCACCACTGTAACTGAGTTCATCAATTTTGTTGCTGCTCTTAATAAAATATGGGAGTTCTACAGAGCAGAAAAGCCGTTTCTTACATCACTTAGATCTGCATGTTTTCATATTGTACAATAAATTGACAGATTATGGAGAAGCAGTTGTGCCCTGTCATCTGAATAATTGAAAACTACCAACATAAGAATAGTTCTTTCAAAACACACTATAGAGTTATGCCTCCATCCCCGTAGCCAGTTTATACCCATTTATTTTTTTAACCTAATCTTTCATAATTATGGTATATTTCCCTGTTTACATTTTATACATGCAACTTGACTCCTTGGCTTATATTCAGGATATTGATTCAGCTTAGTCTCATTAAAGCAGCAATTTGTACTAAAGGGATAACATTTGGTGACAGCAAACTACAATAAATACTTTTGTCTTTAATTCCATTTGTACCAATCTGTTAACTCACTAACTCTGATTTCCTTTTCAAACTCTTTTGAAAGTATCTACAAGATGAATCTATATCCCTGCTTATAAATAAGTGTCTGATATCCACCTCTAGGCTACTTATGATGATGCCAAAATGACATAATGTGTATTGTATCATCACAGTGCAAGCTCCATCCTTTCATACTTGCATCACATTCATTGCCCCACCCCATTATATCCACCTAAAATTGTAAGACTTGACAGGAACAACAGAATGCAAAAAAAAAAAGAAATCTGAATAAAAATAATCCAATACAATTAACTGTACAACTGTGGAATTATTAAGCATTTAGTCAAGTTACTTTCTTAAATTCTTTTTTTCTTAAGTGAAACACCTACTAATTTGTTCCCTACTGTACTCAGGAAAATTGATAACCACCATGCTAAATCCTGAGAATTGATACCACCAGGAAAATAATGGAGCTATGAGAAAAGTGAAATAAATGCTACAAACGAGAAGTTAAAGAAAAAAGAGAGAGAAACATAATGCCAGGAGGAGCGGTAGGGCCCCACTAAGATATTATGGACAGCCACTCTTGAATTCTCTGTTCTACTGAAGAAGGCAGCAGTGCATCATGCTGATAGAAGAAATGGCTAGAATTCTTATTTATACTCTGTGCCAAAACTTATACTGAGCCAAGAAGATGAACTTTCTACATGTACTCATTTGTCAATTATACTACACTGCTATTTACATGGTATCCTCTTAATGATAGCTACTATATTGTTACCCCAGAATCAAAATTGTGTTTATATCTAAATGGGCTTAAAAGTCATGCATATTTCAAGATTTATAATGATTCTTATTGCAACATCCAGTGCTTTTTTTGAAGAAAAAAAAGGTGCTGGAACTCACTCATGTCATACAACCTGCCTTGCCTACTCTACAAGGTTCCATCCAAATAAGGTGCCAGAACTCTGTTCTGGGCCTTCTATGACAAAAAAAGCCCTGGCAACATCATTTGTATGATGCTTAAATAGTATCCAGAAGTTGCAATTGATCCAATATGGGGAACCTAAGGATACTAACCATTGCAAAATACAGGAATGATGCAAAGACTAGACTATAAGATCTGCAACAGAGTTCATTTACTATGCATCACTGGTATTAATCATTAAAGCCTGAAGGGAGCTGCCTCTTTTTGTTCACAAACCTACTTAGTCGTGAAGATTGAAGTGTTTCTGACATATAGGAACTCCTCTCCTCTCCTCTTCTTTGCAACTCTAAGAGTTGCATCCTGTTTCTCCTTTCTCAGCCTTTAGAAAATTTCCAAACCCCAAGCCCTTTTACCAGAGCTTGGATTGTTGATTGGTATTAGCAGTAATTCATGATCTTTCTTTTTTGTATTCTATATTTTCATCTTTGTTAGCTGCCATGAGCAAAAAGAGTAGGCAATAAGTAGACATTTAAAGAAAATTCAGAAGTATAAATAGTAGTGGTGGGCTGAAAAAATTAGCCCGGTAGTTTTAATAAACAACTTGGCTGCAAAAAATCCATTTCTCCTATAAACAGTGATAGTTGCTGCCGTTTTTCCATTGGCTATTTTCCTAGTGGCTTTAAGAGTGGTTCCAAGTGGGGCTGGGAGAATGGGAGATAGATTTTAAACAAAGTCAACAGACAGACATCGAGAATCTGATGCAGAAGCTCCTAGGCATAGCGCATACAGAAAATAATTGCCTAACATAATATTTGTTTTGTGGAGATGGAGTGGAGCAAGAATTCTCACCAACTGGAAAACAGACCTCCAACAAGCTCTCCAGAGCCTCCGTGTTTCAAAGAAAACACCAGCTTGCTCCAGTTTCAAAGAAATTGCAGCAGAGCCAGAAAAAAAATTGGCTCAGCCCTCAAAACCACTTGATATCTGGAACTGGCCTCAAATTGGCACAAGGCCCTTATATAGAATGTCCTAAGAGAATCAGAGTAGTATGCAGGTTAAGATGTTGGAGACAAAAGTGCAAGTTCACCTTCAGCCATGGAAATTCATTGGAAGATTTGGGGGCAATCCTGCTTCTTAGCCAATTCTACTTCACAGGGTTATTGCAAGATGAAATAAAGGGGAATTCCCATGTAATCAGCACTGAACTCTAGAGAAAATAGTGGGATATAAATATAGCAGTGAATAAAATCAATCTCTGATATTAAGGCTACTATAATTCAGCCAAATCTGAATCCAATTATTCTGAAATGTGTGCTGTTTTGCTAAAAATTCCCCCATAAGAAATATCATAGCGGTACTAACAGAATATCATGATTTTAGAAGACACAGCATTCTCACAGTTCAAACACAGAACAAAGTGCACCCGTTCCACTGTTGTATTATTCAGTGGCAGGTCATGTTCAAAGAGTTTTATTTTTTTTACATAAAGAATACATTAACTGAATCCATAAACCACCAAGGTATACATTTACTGCTCATTAAAAAAAAAAAAGATTTCAGGAAGATAGATTTCTTGGTAGTCTATGAGAAATATTCAGATTTTAAAAAGGTTTGATCAAGGAGAAAAAAATAAGTTGATCCAGATAAGGAAGTTAGAGAAGAAAGAAACATGTTTTTAAAAAATAGGGAATTATGAGTGAATTAGCAAGTTGAGCTATTTCAATCAAAGGATAATAAGCATGAGGAATATATGATTATTAGATAAAAGTCACTGAAACAATTAGTAGAAATGAAAGGGGAAAGGGAAATTATATGTGTGTCACATTTTTAGATTGGGAGCATCTTTAGAGAACTCAAAACTTCTTCATAACTTTTGTTCCCTGGCGAATATGTTTGTGTTAATCTCTTCAGTGCTTCAGCATTTTTCTAACCAACCCTGATGAAAGAACTCCATAAGCAACATGCAGTGGGCAAATGAAATTAACAAAATAACAGAATGACAGAGTTGGAAGGGACCTTGGAGGTATTCCAGTCCAACTCCCTGCTCAGGCAGAAAACTCTATATCATTTTAGACAAATGGTTGTCCAATCTTTTCTTTAAAACCTCCGGTGTTGGAGCACCCACAACTTCTGGAGGCAAGCTGTTCCACTGAATAATTGTTCTGTCAGGACATTGCTCCTTAGTTCTAGGTTACTTTGGAGAATAGATTGACCCCCTCTATTCAAGGAGAATAGGGGGGGGGAGACAGAGGAAATATATAAAGACAAGCAGAGGGCCATAGGAAGAGGGCCCACCATTCTGTGGAAAGGGAAGAGGACACATTTGTATGCAGGTTGAATCCCTGATTCGTTCAAATCAAGAAAGCTGTGGAGAGTGATTCGAAAGAGCCTGTGCTAGAGACACTGGAAAGCAGAAGCTGCTCGGAATAAGCAGCATTTTGTTGTGTGTATGTAATATCTCTGCACTGCCAATCAATAAAGTCCTTAGAATGATATGTGGAAAAATATGAATTTATGGATTCAATCAATACAAATATCATAAACATATGTTTAGCATCATAATCATATATTACATAAATGTAGTATATAATAAAAACATATTAAAAGCAGCAGTAGAGCAATATCATTTTCTTGCTCCATCTTCTGGCGCCTGATGTAAACTTGAGTTTGAGGATGCGCTTATGATGCCAAGGTATTAGTATGACTGATGCCATAACTATAGCTACTTTTGAAAAGAGCAGACAGCACCCCAATTTCACTCCTTTATGTCCCTGAAGGAGTGGGCATGGCATTGCAGTTTCTCATGAAAAAGGAAAGATCATGAATCACCCATTTGCACGCCAGACTCTTGCTCATCATGAATAGATTGCAGGAACTGCAGGTTTTTGTGGTTGGCTCATGAGTTGAGGAGTTGGGAAGGGATTTCAACCAAGCTCACAGTCATAATGCAGCCTCAATAGACATACATCTCACTTCTTGACCACTTTCAGAAGTAATTAGTTTATGGCTAAAGAAAGATTCTCTGAGCAGTAGGATAAAAAGTTTACTTGGTAAGTTACTTTTTTCTGGATTACAAAGGAATAAAGAAAAAAGATTTAAAACTTTTGGCAAAAGCTTAACAAACT
The DNA here is from genome assembly GCF_001527695.2 of Protobothrops mucrosquamatus. Lineage (NCBI taxonomy): Eukaryota > Metazoa > Chordata > Lepidosauria > Squamata > Viperidae > Protobothrops > Protobothrops mucrosquamatus. The sequence continues at coordinate 1,349,161 of NW_015386145.1, read as the reverse complement.
GTCATTTTAAACAAATGTAAAATGGACAAATGGGATAGTTACTCTTAAGGATTATTTTTTGTGAAAACATCTTTTTTTTCTTGCAAAATTATATTTTTGAGGAAATAACAGTTTCTAGTGATGCTCAAACTCAGGAAACAATGACATGGTTACTTTAAAGTCATCCAAATTGTGGCATTTGTTTTGAGAATTACAACCACAGTTCTTTCTTATGGAAACAATGATGTTTCTAATACAAATTCTGACATTCAAAATAAAGTGAAAAGATTCCTGCCTTGTACACAGCGAAGAAGAAAGTCAAACATCTGAGAATTCATCGTCACTTTCCTTAGCCACAACATAAACAAGCCCTGGAAACCCCAAAGATACTTTTTCACAAGGCAACTGGACTTTCTTCTTTTTCTTTGAAGATGTTTTGCAGACAGCTGGTCCTTTGTAAGGAGTATAAACCCTTTCATTCTCCACCATCCAGTCAGAACTGAAGAAGCGTCTGTATGAGAAGCGAAACATCTTCAAAGAAATACAAGAAAGTCCAGTTGCCTTGTGAAAAAGCACCTTTGGGATAACTATGACCTGGATGACTGAGAATTTCCATAGACATTTTTCTATATCATTTTGTGAAGTTGCCTTCAGCTCATCCATAGCTGTAAAATAATGTAATAGTGATTTTCTGCTGTTTCTGCTGAGAAAAGATCTTCAAGTGGCCATATATTTATTACAACTACAACATTTATTATAGTGATTGAAGATGATTATATATTATCAAGTTGATATCAGTTCTTAGCAAGCTCATAAACAAACCTTTTTCAGGATGATTTGGAAGTACATCCTTGGCACTGTAATTGAGTCTACCTACCTTGTTGCTGGTCATCTTTTTCTCTTTCTTCCACCTTCCCCAGTATTAATGATTTCTCAAGAAAGCTACGTCTTTACATAATGTCTCCAAATATGACATATTGTGTGAGATCCCTAGATTAATGTGTTCTATGGTTCATTTATTTAACCTTTTTTATTTTCTGCAACAGTATTTTCCAAAGTCTTCTCCAATACCAGAATTCAAAAATGTCAATACTCTTTCTATCCTGCTTCTATGAAGGTTAAAGGTAAAGGTTTTCCCTATCCATTGGTGACTGACTCAAGGGGGAGGTGCTCATCTCAGATTCTAACACAGCCTGTGTTAGTATCACCAAAAAAAGACACCAACATACTGTCTGCACAATTCTTATCTTTATAGATCAGCGGTTCTCAACCTATGGGTCGCGACCCCATTTGGGGTCGATCGACCATTTCATGGGGGTTGCCAAGCAAAGCTGTCCGCCATTTTTTTCCCCGTTTTCCGGTGGGTGCCTTACCTCCCTTGAGCTGGGCCAGCTGGTGGTCGGCCTGCTCCGTCTCTGCCGCTTGCCAGCTATGCCTCGGCCGGCGCAGGGGGCGGAACCACGCATGCGCAGCGCTCCTGGGCAGGGAAAGTCCTCGACTTACGACCGGTTGGGTAGTCCTCGACTTATGACCGGTTTAGTCCTCGACTTACGACCGGTTTAGTCCTCGACTTACGACCGGTTAGGGTCACGGCATTAAAAAGGTTGAGAACCACTGTTGTAGATGGAGAGATGTCACAGCATCTGAATCTCTTTTCCAAAGCCTTCATTGTTATCCTATGAAGAGCTAGTCTTCAGTGTATCTGCTGGTCCTTTTACTTGTTCTCAGTCTACCCTTTATTTCTACCTGTCCCCTCCATCTCCACCACTTTTATCTGACAGCTGAGCTACTTCTGAAGAAACACCTTGCGCTGTTTTAAAAAGAGCCAGGTCCATGTTTCAAAACAACTCAGCTGACAGGTCATAGCCAAGGAGGAAGGGTTGTTCAGACAGAAGCATTGTAAGTGATCCTTCCAGACTCGTGTTGTCTCCCTCTTTCATACCTGTGACCTGTCAGCAAGGCTATTTTTAGATGTGTGTTTAGCCCCTTTTCAAAAGACTGACTAGCAGCAACCCAGCAACAGAATACCTCTGCACCTGGAGCTTGTTAATTGAGCATCTCAACAGGTGGCTCAGCTGCCATTCACCAATCCTTGCCTATCCTTGCCCCATCACACCTTAAGGAGAGTTAATGGGTGTTTGTTTTTTCCCACTGACAGGTGATGTTCAGTGGGAGAGAAAAGGAAACAAGACAAATAGGATCAGCAATGGTAACAGCATACTTTAGGCCAGCATTCCTTTCTGCCAGCTCCTTGACTGGAGGAAAGCACAAGAACATCTGGTTATGCCTCAGTACACACTGAATGCAGTTCATATTCCTAACAATGAATTACTTCTGAACTGGATTGCTGATATTTAACTCATGCTGAATTTACACCACAGACTTACTCTAAGATCTCCCTGAATTTTGCAGTGATAAAATGTGCCCAGAAGAAACATTTTGCACAAACGAGTAATCAGCAGCCCGCTCTAGAAATTGCTAGCTAAAGCACAGAGTTCATTGGCACTCTAGTAAAAATGTTCCTTCACACTGTTCTCTCTTGTGTGTATTCAGATACAAGACCAGCTCGGAGGAATCAAATACACCATAGAGGGGAGCCCTAAGGCAAAAGTCAGTATGAGATTCCTGTGAGAAGTTATGAGAGAGAGGGGAAAAAATGGGAATGAAAAAAGAAAGAAAGAAATCTGCTTTAGGCCATATGGGAACATTCCAAACAGCATCGCAGTACAAAAAACAAACTGGTCTTCTTGCCTACAGGCAGAGTATGTTAAACACAGCTCCTCCTATTATTTTTCTTTTTTACCCGGCCAGTACCAGATGATTTGTTTTTACTGAGTCTGGTTACAGGCTGTAGAAACATATTAGGGCAGGGAAGGGAAAGCAGGGGAGGAAATTGCAGGCCCTAAAATTTTCTCTGAAGGCTTTGAAGGGTGGATGAGGGTTCATTCCTCACACCCGTCTTAAGCTTGGGCCACCCAGTGACGCTTTCTGAGAATGTGCTCGCATCTGTTAAAGACTGAAAAGAAGTCACAGTTCAGAGAAAGTTAAACATCAGAGGGTTGAAGTAAAGCAGGGAAAGCAAAAAGAATGTTCTTGGGTTGCCATCTCAGCTAGCTTTCAAATGACATAAGCAAGCATTGAATGAAAAAAAGAACAACAACAAAAAAGAAAAACATGACACCCAAGTAATTATTTCCAGTTTAACTGTTCTCCTCTCAAACAGGAAAAAGATATTATTTCTAAACAGAATGGCTCATACAGGAATGTTCTTAGCTTGGCATTAAAGTGCCCAGTTCCAAAGATGGGAAATGAAGTCATCAATATGTCAAGATGTGAACCAGGAATTTTCTTAACTGGAATTCCATTTCTGTTGGAATGCATTTGTTATCTCCATAACTTCTATGCTTTTCCAAGCTTGGTTATCGTCTAGGAGTGTCACCTTTGAATATAAAGCAAGGCATCTGTAAATGAGCCAATAGATATTTCTACTTAATCATACCACATGAAGAATATATTTGAATTTTTAAATCAATCCCACAATTCTAGGTAAGACCGACATTTCATTTTTACACTATTTTTTGTACTTCAAATGTTAAAATGTCTTAAAATAAAACAGAGGATAGGTGGTTGAATGACTTTCTCCACCTCAGACATTTTTAAAAGCCCCCTTTTATGAAGTAGAACTACAGTACATAAGAGTATCCTTTAAATAGAAAGCTAGATACTTTCTTGTCTATTTTGGACAGAAGGCTTTTATCTGAAAAGAAGATAATTTCCCTCTCAAACAATTTATCTTTAAAACAGGTGAATGGCTCTTTACCTGGAAGATTAGGGAAGATCTGTTTAAACTTTTGTGGGGGGAGGGCAGGATATCATCTTCAGGATCATAATTAGGATCAACTTGCATTTTGGGTAAATAATAGTTTACAGTTTGTTTGTTCCTGTCAGCCCTTTGAGATTGCCCATGTCAAGGCCCAAAGGGTATAAAAATAACTGAATCTTGAAAGCCTGTGCAAGTTTTTCCCCTCAAAATCCAGATGGGTTGTTTTCTCAACATTGTGTATTTTTTCTGTAAGATCCTCCTTAGTGTAATAGAGCCTGTATACTATGGTTTTTCTGGGTCCAGACTATTTTTTAGACCTTGGTTGTGGATTCCGTTACTTAATTTGTATATTATTTTATAGCCTCTTTAACATATTTTAAGCATGTACATATAGTCCTTGACTTACAACCATTAATTTAGTGATCATTTGTAGTTATAACTGCCCTGAAAAAAGTGACTTATAATCGATTTTCACTCTTATGACCATTGCAGCATTCCCAAGGTCATGTGATCAAAATTCAGACGCTTGACAACTAGCTTGTATTTATGATGGTTGCAGTGTCCTGGGGTCATGTGATCACCTTTTGTGACCTTCTGACAAGCGAAGTCAATGGGGAAGCCACATTCACTTAACAACCGTGTTACTAATTTAACAGCAGCTGTGATTCACTTAACAGCTGTTGCAAGAAAGATCATAAATTGGGACAAAACTCATTTAACCACACTGTCTTGCTTAGCAATGGAAATGTTGGGCTTAATTGTGGACTACCTGTAGTTCCATCTTTTTGTAAATTGTTGTAAGCCTCCCACTGTTTTACATTTGAGATGGGTTCCTTCATAAATCAAACTGTTAAATAAACAAACACTCATTTTCTCTTTCCTGGCATGGGGAGGCCTTTCTCATTGTGGACCCATGTATCAAGAGATCTGCCATTTTCCCTTCCTGGTCCAAGTGACAGAAAAATGGTAAATCTACATATAGATCTATATATGGTTAAGGCACCAGACTGAAAACCAGGAGACCGTGGGCTCTACTTCTGCCTTAGGCATGAAAGCCAGCTGGGAGACTTTGGGCCAGACACTCTATCTCAGCCCAACTCATCTCACAGGATTGCTGTTGTGGGGAAAATAGGAGGAGAAAGAAATGTTATGTATATTCGCTGCCTTGAGTTATTTATAAAAATAATAAAAGTGGGATATAAATAAATAAAATTATACACACATACAAACACACAAACACATGCCCTCTTTTTTTATAGGTCCTGGTAGGATAAGAAAGAAGGAAAGGTCACCAGGTAGGGGCCCTGGTAAATATAGTCTGGACATAACCTCAGGTTACACTGTGGTCAACAAAGAGAATGAGTTAAATTCCAGAAAAGGAATGTCTTGAGCCAGCCACATTTCCAGTTGGTTTCCTCATGGGAATTCAACAGTTTAAGGCTATAGCGCCGAAGAATCTTGCAATGCCATCACCTCAATCCCATTCATTTTGCTGCGAGATTTAAGATTAATGTGTTAGCGAGATTTAAGATTAATGTAAATTCACAAAATAGATTAAAAAATAAATAGTAAGTTTCTTTCAATTATGGACAACCTGCAAATGGTCTGATTTCAAATGGCTGGATAGGATAGGAGTGAGAAAGAGCACCCACTCATCAGCAGCATGTAGGATTTGGCAGATGATCCCTTGGTGAAGAAATCCTCAAACACATACACACCCACACCGACACACAATTGCACATAAATACACACATATTCATCTATGAGATGTGACAGTTGGAATTCCTTATGTGTCCATTATCTTCCTTATTATTCTAAGACTTCCCTAACTGCTGCAAAAAGAAAAATTTTGAAGGGATTCAGCTGCCTAAGAAGGAAATGGGTGGAGTTATAGGGTGGGAGAAATGATGTTATTATGATTTGTCACAGAGTCAGCCAGCTGTTTAGACTGGAATTGGTATTTTATCTACCTTTTGAGTCATTTATTGTTATTATATATGTATCCCACCTTTACTTTGGACAACATTGGACAACATTTACATAGTTCCCACCTCCCAATTTCACTACAACAGCCACCCTGTGAAATGGGTTAGGTTGAGAGAGAGAAAGGGTGATTGGCCCAAAGTCACTCAGTTGGCTTCCATTTCTAGAACTCACAGTCTCCTAGTTTCTGGTACTACACCAAAACCACAAGATCAAATTGGCTCTCTTGAAAACTCTGTTTAGCTGCTGATACAGAGACTTGAAAGAGAACAACATGGCACAATCTCCAAAATACAACTCGCCAAGCCTGTACTGAGATGAGTTCAATTTTTAATATTTAATTTTCCTTTGTTATTAGCAAACCATGCGAATGAAAGTAATTGAAGATCCAAGATCGCCAGTCATTAACTTTGAACAACATTAAGTTGCTGGAATTAGAGTCACCATTGCATATCAAGTAGACAATGTCTAGAGGACTTGCTTTTTATTCTAGATGATGGGATTGCCAAATAAATACATCTGGCAATGTGTTATGATGAGGCCATTGCATTTTAGGTAAAGCAAGTCAGACTTTATTATTCTACTAGTAATTCTATTATAGCCCTTATTGTAAACAGAAAAGGCAACGAGTTTGAAAAATCTCACATCCCTAAAAATCATCCAAAATATAGTAACCATATTAATTAAATTATTGTAATCATTTAGAATTATCCCAGTTAATTGGTTTTTAAAAATTTCAGTAGAACAAAAACCTTTTTACTACTATAAGCAAAAAAATATACAGTGCAATTCTACATATGTATACTTGAAAGAAAATCTCACTCTGATCAGTAGTACTTATTTAAGGTAAGCATCAGTGTTTTGCAGGCACAATTAGTCTACGAGTATTGTTTAAAAATCTGGAAATGAATTGGTAAACTACATTCCATGTTAAAGTGTCCACAGTGCCAATCTGGACTTTTAATATTCCCTGCTCATAGTTCATTTGCTTCTCTAATAAGATCTCCCAATTTATATTAAAAAGGATGCTATGAATTCCCCTGAGTTCAAGACTATAATCATTTCTAATGGTTTACGATCATTGACTAGCAGAGCCTGGTCTGCAAGACAAAAAGTTTGTTGGTAAGCTATGAGCATATGGGTTACTTCATAAAGGCCATGTTAGAAAGGAATTCAGGTTGCTTTCCCAAATCAAGGGCTCTCCAGATGCTTTGGACTTGAGCTTCAAATGATAACTTAAAATGTCAGCTCACAAAAACACCCAGACTGAATATTCTGAACATGTAGATTTTGTATATCTGCTAAATTATACACAAGGAGCATCTTACCTGCCTAAAAAAAATCCCTATAGCAAGGTTTCTGCCACTAAAAAAAATCTTATCAAACTTAACTAAAAAGACCTCTGTTGCAGACCATTGATGAGTTAACAACCTTATTCAGTTTCCAATGCTTATTTCTCTTTCAGAAATATGGCTTAATCCTGCGTAATCCAGTTTCAGACAGTCTTGTTCATTTGAGATTCGCAGGATAACAATTGCCAAGAATCAAGTGACAACAGTATAAATAGCTTTATTGATTATAAGTATATAAACAAGGTAGTCAACCTTGATTATGCTAAAATACACGTGCAACAATAAATATTTTACTTTGAATTCATAATTTTTTCTATGTGCATTTTTATTCTGTACTGTTTATTGTTGATCACACATTATTTTCTTTTAGCGCTGCACTAAATTCCCTAGGGAAAAAGAAAATTACAGAAATTAAATAAATCATTGCAGTGTGGAAATTGTAGCAGCTCTGTGCACTTGCATTCTCTTGTAGGCCATGTTTGACATGGCTGAAATCCTCAAGTGATGGATACAAAGGGGTAATATCCCCTATTTATCAGTGGGAGAGAGATGCAAAGAGCCATTATTTCAAATTTAGCCCAGAATGTGTGGAATTGAAAAGTCTGTGTCTGCCACTGTCAAATTAAATGCACGTAAAGTTGGATGCCAAATATTTCATTCCATTAAATCCTCAGTAGATTAAATGTAGATAAATTTCTCAACATTGCAATGTTTATCCAACCTAAATATCCAGATCTTTTGAAGTTCTCTCACCAATGTATAAACAGATTTTGTTTGACTTTCTTTAGAATGTATATTAAAATAAAAGACCAGCCTATGAGAGTTTCTTCTGCACAAACAAACTAACCTCAGGTTACTGGAATCAGAAATTGTCATACATCAAAGTAGGCAACAACGGGCACTTTCAAACCATCCCCACTTACACTTGACAATCCCTCAAAAGTGGTTTGAAGCTGCGTTGTTGCTGGTGACCTTTAAAATATTGACAACATACTGAACAAATCAAGGTTTATTCCAGCTTACCAACTGGACAGTGCAAAGAACAGTCCTAAATGAATGCTCCATGTTCATTACTATTTCACATTATCTACATGGGTTGGATGGTTTCTTGAAAATGAAAGCAATAATGTTGTGGAGCTGCAACATCTCCAAAGAACAATCACTTTGTTGCATTTTAAAGGCAGTGAGCAGTCTCAGCCGTTAGTTTTCAAAGTCTCTATAGGATAAGCATGAGAAGTTGGAGTCTGAAAGGAGGATTAGGCAAAAGTAATTTCTTGTGAAGAGGCAGTTTGAGGTAGTAGGTAAGGTACCAATTTAAAAACTGGGAGACTATGCGTTCTAGCCCTTTATTATGCATGAGGCCAGCTGGGTGGTCTTGAACAAGTTACTCTCTCTCACAGCCCTAGGTAGCAGTCAATGGCAAACCACTTCCAAAATCTTGTCAAGAAAACTGAAGGGACTTGTCCAGGCAGTTGCCAAGAGTCAACACACATGGGGGGAAAATCTGTACAAAAGTGGCCCACCCACAAACTTTCCTCAGCACAGCAAAAGAAAAGTCACCTCATGTACAGTTTTAATTGTAGTGAAGATCATTCAAAACTATATAGAGCCATCTCAATGTTGTGAGCTGCCCATAACCAAAATATTAAAATAAATTGGTTTAATTTTTAAGACTGCTGGGGATCATTAAATACTCATCCATCAGCAATGGAGCTACTTACATCTTGATTTAAATGTGTACTAAATACAACAGATCCATAACAACCTTTTTTTGCCAAGCAGCTGCTGATATAGTTGCCTATAGTTGCTGATACAGTTGATACAGTATCTCATACAGATATTGCTGTCAAGGAGCTGCTGATACAGTTCTACAAAGAAATTGTTGAGTCTGCCATTTGCACCTCTATAACTGTCTGGTTTGGCACTGCAACCACACAAGACAGACACAGACTTCAAGTGCAAAAAAAACAACAACAGTTGCTACCAGCCTGTCTTCCATTGAGGACCTGTATACTGCACAAGTCAGAAAGAGGACTGTGAAAATATCTACAGACCCCTCACATCCTAGAGATAAACTGTTTCAACTTCTTCCCTCAAGACGACTCTATAGGGCATTGCACGCCAAAACAACTAGACAAAAGGACAGGGTTTTTTTGCCCATGCCATCACTCTGCTAAACAACTAATTCACACAACACTGTCAAACTACCTAGTAGAGCTGTGTTACTATTATCTTTCTCATCTATCATATTATCTATTTCCTTATCTTCTTATAACTATAACTTTATTGCTTGTATCTTATGATTTATATTGATTGTTTTTATTTTGTATCCTAGTATGATTTATGTTGATTGCTTATTTAGTATCCTATGACTATCATTGAGTGTTGTATCTTACGATTTTTGATGATTGTATTTTATGATTATAATCATGATTTATCATCTGGTCCTTGTATGTACACTGAGAGCTTATGCACCAGAAACAAATTTCTTGTGTGTCCAATCAAACTTGGTCAATAAAAAATTCTGTTCTGTTCTGTTCTATTCTATTCTATTCTGACATGCATCATTGAAACCATTTCAATAGGACTATTGTATAATGAAATGCAACGTTTAGGCTGATTTTTTTAAAAAAATCTTAAAGGGCTTTACGTGCGCAGTCTTTATTCCCAAAATTTTACAATATTCAATACCATAATTCATTTTTAGATAAAAAACAACAGGTTTCTCCATCTTTTTCTTTGATATTACAACATAAGGACATAGATAGGAAAAAGGTACAATATTAGAGAATAAAGTATTGCTTGCCACACTTACAAAAATCCCTTGTTTTCTGGTATGTCATTTGATTCCCATTTCTATGTAATTCAATTTACACCCAAAAATGTGTAAATCCAAAACTGAATTTACTCAAATTATGTTCCTTAAATTATATGTAAACCAAAAAATACTTATATACTAGTATTCACACTTTTTGGAAATTTGTTAGGAAATGTTTGCCTGAAAAGTACATACAAAACGTATGTATTAGGAATATTTATTTATTTATTTATTTTTCACATTTCTGAACTGCCCATTTCCCTTAGAGAAGGACTCTTGGTGGAGTACAACAATATGTTATATGTTCCTTCCAGGGAACTTTTTTTGCTGACGTGAAAATTACAGGCAATATGGGTATGAAAGGTGAAATATTTATACAAGCTAAAGAGAACCCAGCTTGTATATAGATAGCAACTATAAGGACAAAATGCATCTGACTGCTTGTGGGGATGGTGATAGTGATAAGGTTCTTATTCTGTCATAATTATTGCATTAGGCTGGCTGGAAAGAAATATTCCCTTCTCAGGTAGGATCTTGTGAAAAATGCATTCCTTGGAGTTTTTTTTCCTTATGGCTAATATTGCTTCCAGATGAAATTAGGATCTGAATGAAAACTGGCAAAAGGGTGCTTTAGATCTTTTATTGAACCAGCATGTTTTTCACTCAGGGTGTTTGAGGAAGACATGCCATTTATTCCTAGCTTTTCAACAAAACAGATTAACTTTTGCAGTGTTCTGTTCTTGATCAGAACCTCAAGGAGTGGTTAGAAATCTACACTCATGTTTTAAAAAGTGACACTCCATATGCCATATGTCTGATCCTGGTTGTTTTTATCTAGATCTTTGTTCTGCTCTGTTCAGAGCCATTATATGTGGCCTCTAAATCATACCTTATGTAAAGCTCTTACATAAACAAGGTTTTAATTCTATGTGGTATTAAGGAACAGTGAACCAATCCTTCTGTTAAAGTACAGCCAAACTGCAATATACACTCCCCCAAAAAGGACATTGAAGATAAAAGTTGCATTGTGCATTTGGAAATAATTTAAAGGGAAAAAATGTATATTTGAGCTCTCTAGTTACTCAATCTGCTGTCCAGTTGATAACTGTGGATGCATAATTTCAACAGTTTCAAGACCCTTGCTTTCCATTCTTAATAGCTTGTTATCTAAAGTAGGACATATGGTTATGTCAATTAACTGCACTTTTAGAAAGCAATGCAAGAATCCATTTGCAGATCAATTAATATATCAAAAACTTTGGGTAACCTGACTTGCATGTGCTATTAAATCCTCAAATGCATTATGGAATATTTATTAGTTATTCATACTTAAGGAAAAATCCTGAACTAAGAAAAATATATCTTTGCTTAAAAGATCTGTCATTTCTTAGTAAAGACTGTAACTTTCTAAATTTGAGGTACACATCTCCCTGCCAACCTTCTCTCAAAATAAAGCCCAGTTGCTGTACTTAAAATCCACATTTTGAAGAGTCTTGAAAGGGCTACATTAGGATTATGGAAGATGGAGATGCCATAAATCATGACAAGTAAGCAATAGAGTATCAATGAACACACACGGTCAAAACAGAAAAAAATGGGAAGAGAACATCCCTATATATTATATCATTTGAAACAATCTTCCACTTCATCAACGTAACTCCATGTATATTGCTGTAGATGTTTGCTTGGAATTATTCCCAAGTAGGAATTGCAGCCTTAAATTTGAAAAAAAAATCTGATGTAAAAATGTTCGCATAGCAAGATGTTGACTCATCCAAGGAGCATGATGATTTATGTGTCTTGTGCTGATTAATGCCCTATAAGAGAAAATGCAAGACAGCAGAAAGTATGTTCATTTAGATGTTTGTATCTCTATGGAATGCAAGATACATTAGTCATGCATAGTTGCTTATGCTGACCACAAAATATAGTGGGGAAACAAGAAACGTCAAGGCCTAGTCAGAAACAAGAACTTTTAGTAGAGTTTTACCAAGTATGGTTTCCCATAAAAATTATCTCAGTACTGCAGGCAGAGCACAAGGACTGGTGCCTCAAGACGGACTGTCCTTAATGAGAAGGTCAATTGAAATTTTATAAATTCTCATTTGTAGACTCTCCAAATATAAGTACTTATCTAGATTTTCTTCAATCTGGGAAGAGCACTTGCTCCATAATCCTATAGAAAGAGAAGCTGCATTTTATCTGTCTCAATAAATGAATGTATAGATTAATAACAATTCAGATATTTTTATTGGTTGAGATAGTAAGGCTGTATTTTGATGCGCCAGGTTATTTTACTTTTAAAAACCAACAAAACATTTGCAATTATTTATTTTTTTCAAATACAGTTGATTGTTAACATGTGGAACATTTCCTGAGTTATTAACTATTAAATCATTCCCCCTGAGCAAAGCCCTTTTTGTTTATCAATTTGTCACATAATTATTTCCACTGAAAGCTCTTTGTTTTCGTCTCTTTTACATCCAGTGAGAAGTACATATAGTGACACACACAAGTTTAGTCACCCTTGGTCAAATTGTATGCTTCAATGATACCTAAGTGAACAAAAGCTGATTCAAACTCTCTGTGTATAAAATTAAACATCACATCTCTGCAAATTGGAATGTAAACATACAATTTATATGCAATTGCTTATAGATTCCAAGTAGGAAGACAATGAATATGCCCATTTTGCTAGGTTGTGCCCTTCAAGCTACAGTTCTATTACTAGTCCCAGATGTTCCTTCTAGCCACACAACGAGTTTCAAAAGCTGGACTGGAACTAATGCATAGGTTACTGAGACAGAAAAGTAACGTAGTGTAGTTTGGAAGTCAGCTTGAACAGTTCACACCATGGGGCGAAAACTTAAGTCATTAAGTGTGCGTGTCTGGTAACCCAGAGATCATGAAATCATTATTGTGCACAAAACAACCTATAATCATCCATGACTATCTCTGGCAAGTGCAGAAGGGATTTGGAATTCATCAGTATTTTAAATCAATCTGATATCTGCCCTTGTTAAAATAGCAATCCATTCATGCTGGAAGAAATGATTTGTAAATAAAACCTTCATCCATAAGAATTTGTTGACTATCTCTATACTTCCCACAGATGTACTGGAAACTACCCTAGAAAATTGTAGAGTAGGCTACTGTGGTCTGACCAACTTTGGCAACAAAACTAGTCCTAATGGAAGAAAGACACAATCAACTCCAGTGCACTTGAGAAAAAAAATTAAAAGCAACAACCAAGGTGTTTGTTTGCTTTTAATGTGTTTACTTCCATGGCCTCTTCAAACAAGGAGCAATTTTAAAGTCTGGTAGCTCTAATTCCATACATGAGCAGCATTTGTTGAAAAAAAAACCCAACTATAAATGACCCATCCAAAAATTTCCTATTGCTGCTTCATTACCTTCCATATTATACCAGTTGGAGATTAATAAGTTAAATATGGTGATTTATTTATTTTGTTAAAGTTCTCTTCTGCTTTTCCTATAGGAACTCTAAAATAGGCTTTTTCAAACACAAGGTTCTATAAGACCTTAAATGGGTTCTGTGAGGGTCTGAGGGGCATTTAATTGCCTTGAATGCACTGGTCTTGAATGCACAATTAGCCATCCCACCCAATGCTGATCTTCCCCTCTCACTGGCTGCATGTTTGTCATCACCAAACAATTCATACATGAGATAGCTGCCTTCCTCTCATCATCATTCGAGTTGTCTACCTTCCCATGTGAACACAACATAAAACCCAACTTTCTGCTTGCTCCAAATTCCAGCAAACACTTCCCACACAGCCTATTTTTTCTAAAGGGATCTGAAGGAGTTGAAAGCAGAGAAAACAAGAAACTCATCATGTATGACCGTGGTGAGTCCTTCCTTCTTCTTCACCTTTCACATTGTAAACTCCGAGAGATCTGCTTATTAATCAACAAGGTGGCATCTTGTGTAAGTCCCATTAAGCTGCATCTGAATTGCCATTAAAGGAAATAGAATAAATTGTAGACATTTAGATTAATTTCACAGTTTAAAAATATCATTTCTATGTTGAAAACAGGGTTTTCTGGATAAAGCTTTCAAAAGCATGGTATCCAGTTGACCACTGAATCTCTTGCCATTTACAACATACCCTCTCTTTATATGGATTCACCAAAAAAACCTACAGAATTGGCTAAATCAATGTTTTTCAACCCCAGGAACTTTAAGAAATGTAGATTTCAGCTGCCAGAATTCTCCAGCCAATATCAACGATATCTGCTTACAAGTAAACCTCAGCTACTCTGAATATTAAAATGTTTATCAACAGAAAAGCCATCACACCTCATTCATCGAACATTGCTTCATTTCACTAAAATATTAACCTCCCAAATAATCCAGAAATTAAAGTTTGTTTTACACTGGAGATGTTCATTTTGCATTTTGATTACTTTTTGTTTTTATTCTATCATCACTTTTTCATTACTAATATTTTGCCCCTTGATCAGAGGTTCCAGAAAATATTTTACCTTTTAACTATTAGGCTCCACAACCTGATACATTTTAATCCTCCCCAACATTCTGGACAGTGTATATAATGCTCCCTCCTCCAGATTTTCCTTACAGTAACAAGCTAATGATAAGAGGGGGGGAGAAAATGACTGGCCCAAAAATGAAGAGCTTTTATGAATAAACATCTCCCTTTCCTGATTCAACATTTTGACCATTGACTGTCAGTGATCACTTTAAACAGGCTGAAGGTGACCTCGAAAGATCCAGGTTTTCCTTCAACCTGCAGCTCCTGTTCAGCATTTTTAGTCCATTCAAAATTCTCAGAGAAAACATATTTGTAGACATTCTGGCAACTTCAAGTATACAATAGACGTTTAAATTTGCAAGGATGGATGGATGTAGCTGGCACTTCTTTCAGACTCTTAGACTGTGTGTACTGTACTGTTATAGGCAAATATTTGCTAGGATCTGTGTTGTCATTGAATTAAGCACTTTCAATTTACAAAATGTCTTTGAAAGGTTACCCCAAAATATTATTTTAAGAGAGACTGAAAAGTTGTAACATTGTGGAAAACTTCATACCAATGGAAGCTTCCATCCTAAATGTATGAAAGACGGTTCTGTCTACATTGTATTAGAGAAGGGATGTGTTCTTTCTGCTAGGAACAAGCAATGCTAACTGTATTAAGACTGACGATGCTTCATATTAGAATCCACACCTAAGGCCCAAATGACATCTTCTTGGCAGTAATTCAAATTCCAGGTGGCTCTCCAATATTTTCACAGATGAAAATCAGGTGATTTTTCTCAGCACCTTGAGGGTATTGAAATGGAGCCCAATTTTTTAATAGAATGGCATATAGTTCACTATTGCTTATTAAGTCTTAAAGTTGTATATCCAGTAGATTCCAGGTTAAATGACATTTATTGAATCAATCAATCATTTTATATGAGTTTTCAACCCATAAATTGTAACTTTGTGTGGTTAATATTGGGTTAAAACAGATAAACAAAAATAACCAAAACAAAATAAAAGCAACGTAAGATCAGAATAAATTCAAGAGCAGTGACAGTTATCATCCTAAGCCAGGTTTTCAATTCCTTGCAAAAGGCCAAAAGATCTTTATTTGGAAGGGCTGCAGTTGCTCCAGCCTAAAGAGATTTGGAACTCATTACCACTGAATTTGAAACAATTAACATTCAATGTGCTTTAGGTTTCAAAAATTAAAACAATATGATGAGTTGTCAGAAACTATGGATAGTGTAGTCCAGCAGCTCTGAATCAGCTGTAGGTCATCCAACCATACTCAGATTCAGAGTATTGTGTAAATGCAGCCAGTCTATTGCTTAATTCATGCGTCATGCTAAGCCATGATTTGTGTAACAATTTAAAACTGGCTGCATTTACACAATACTCTGAATCCGAACCATGACTTGCAAACCACCAGGGCTGAATTCACAGAATATAATAAGCCAAAATCAAAGCTTTTTGTATAATGAATCAGAATCAAACCATGTATTATGAGGAATTCAGTCTGCATAAAGGAAATTGATAATTGGGCCCCAAACAGAATTAATAATGGTCATGTAATTAGGTAAGACAAGCAAATAATCTATGCAATCATTCACATATACTCAGATATAGCATCAAACTGGGACTTCCTCGAGATATTATATTATTTGGAGCAAAAGTAGGAAAATTGAAAATCAGAATTCTTCTAATAAACATGGATAACTGGAGAATGCAGAACATAGAAGTGTAATCAACCAGTGAAGTTGTCCTAAGCATTAAAAAATGGCATATTTTGATAAGCCTACTCTCATTCATTTTGCTTGTGGGATTTCTGCCACATCATTCATCATGAATTAATTCAGTACAATTTTGTTCCCTGACATGCATTTTTATATGTGTGTCTTTCTAGTTGCCATTTCAGCTTTCATAACATTGAGGGAGACTTGTCTCCATACTCAAATGACATGGTGAATCATTTGCTATAGTGGCTTTATGCCTTACTATAAGTATTTGCTCCTCAACAGAGAAAACTGGCTGGCTTTACATATTGTCACACAAAATGTTGGCAACAGACCTATCCTTTAATTTACAGCTTGATGTCATTACAGTATTTGTAACATCTATAAATAGACAGAATTTTGACATTGCAGGAAAAGAAGGACCACTTTTAACCCCACTTCTGGTAATCATTAGGAAGAGAATCCTGCCTGTGTGTGGTAGCACACTCCTCAAAATGTAGTTCTTCAGTTCCTTTTGTTAACACAAGTTTTTCCAGTCTTGCACTCAGTAACAAAAAGAAAAGGAAAACAGAGCAACAATGACCCTGTTTTTACAAAAGTATCAAAAGTGTGAACTGTGATCCTAAAGGTTATGAGATCAGAACCCTTTCTGTTTGACCAAAGAAGCTTTGTAATTAATTACTCAAATCCACAGTGCAATCATTTTCATGTTTACTGAGAAAGTAAGTCTTGCTGAATTTAATGGACCTGACCCCTTAATAGGGACTGGACAAACCTGACGGGTTTTTTTTTAATCCCTTCCTCATTACAGATTTTTCAGGATTGTTTTTATGAAGAATTGCCTGGATTTTGTTTAGTAAATTTGTCTTTAATAAAATTAAGCAAATTATCCTCCAGCCCTCCTGCACTAGGCCAGCCCTGTTGCTGATGAAAATGAGGAAAAAAAGAAAGGGACCCAAAGATATAAACCAGGCATGGCTTTGAATCCCCTATCAAGAGAAGAGAATCCCTGCTGATCAGTATGAATCCTACTTTATGCCTACAAGCTTTTATGAAAATGCATGTTGGAAACCATCCAGTCAGGCTTTCTCCACCATATGGGATTCCTTCTTTGTGTAAAAAAAAGAAGTGGAAGGAGATCAAGACTTGCAGATCTCTGCACTGGGCTTTAATTCTCAGTCATTTTGCCATAGCAAAGAATTTTGTTTAATCTTTCCAGCTAATCTGATACACAGAAATGAAGAAAATTCAAGATAGCCAACTTATGTAAGTAGGTACATATGAGCAGCCTTATATAATAGTAAAATGAATTTTTGAAAGTTTACACATTCCTTTCGTCCTTTTGGTTGGTCCTAGGGTTGATATTGCCCAATTATACTTAAAATAACATGGAGAGAAGTAAGCAGTGAGGTACCACAAGGCTCCATCTTAGGCCCAGTACTCTTCAATATCTTCATCAATGACTTAGATAAGGGAATAGAAGGGGAACTCGTGACATTTGCAGATGACACTAAACTGGCAGGAATAGCCAACACCCCAGAACACAAACTCAGGATTCAAAAAGATCTTGACAAACTAGAACAATGGGCCCTATCAAACAAAATGAGTTTTAATGTGTAGAAAAGCAAAGGTTTACATTTAGGCAGGAAAAATCAAAGATATAAGTACAGATTAGGTGAGACCTGGCTCAAAACCAGTAACTGTGACAGGGACCTTGGAGTCCTAATGGATGATCACTTGACTATGAGCCAGCAGTGTGCAGTAACAGCCAAAAAGCTAATACAATTCTGGGTTGTATAAACAGAGGCATAGAATCAAGATCACATGAAGTATTACTACCGCTTTATAAAATCCTAGTGAGACCACGCCTGGAATACTGCAACCAATTTTGGTCACCATACTACAAAAAAGATGTTCAGACCTTGGAAAAAGCTCAGAGAAGAGCAACCAAGATGATCAAAGGCCTGGAGACTAAAACATATGAAGAATGGCTGCAGGGTTTGGCTAGTCCAGGGGTGTCAAACTCACAACGTCATGTGACGTGTCATGACATATCGTGACTTTTTTGCCATTGCCGGCAATGGGGTGGGCGCGGTTTTGCTATGATGCATCCCCCCTGCGGGCCAGCAGTTTGACACCCCTGGCTAATCTAAAGAAAAGAAGAAATAGGGGTGACATGATAGCAGTATTCTAGTATTTGAAAGGCTGCCACAAAGAGGGGGTCAAATTATTCTCCAGAGCACCAGAGGGAAGGACAAGAAACAATGGTTAGAAACTGATTAAAGAGAGAAGCAACCTGGAATTAAGGAGAAAGTTCCTAACAGTGAGGACAATTAACCAGTAGAACAGCTTGCCTTCAGAAATCGTGGGCATTCCATCACTTAAGGTTTTTAAGAAGACAATCACTTGTCTGAGATGGTATAGGTTCTCCTGCTTGAGCAGGAGTAGAAGATTCCAAGATCCCAGGTGTATTCGATTCAACTTGTTTCATGGGATCACTTTGCTATGAATATTTTTTTTAAAAGGAAAAAGGAGATTGACAGAGATTAAAGTCTATCCCTGTACAGTCCTCAAAGCAACCAATCTGAACTTTTGTTTGTTTACTTCATTTTCCATATAAGAACAAAATATATAATTTAATGGATATTCAAAATTAAATGTAATGGGGGACATAGATTTCTCACCAGGCACCCAATCATACCAGTCGTGTTCTTCAGCCAATAAATGTTGGGTGGAGACATGTGGGACTACAACTCTCAGAATTCCCAGTCAGTCTGACTTATTATGAAATAAGAAGGGACAATAAGGAATTATAAAATCGCTGGTAGGAATATCAACAACCTCTGATATGCAGATGATACAACATTGCTCGTGGAAAGCAAGGAG
Organism: Protobothrops mucrosquamatus; assembly: GCF_001527695.2. NCBI lineage: Eukaryota > Metazoa > Chordata > Lepidosauria > Squamata > Viperidae > Protobothrops > Protobothrops mucrosquamatus. The sequence continues at coordinate 1,330,079 of NW_015386145.1, read as the reverse complement.
GATCTAAAATGGGTAATTCTGAGAGTCAAAGATGAAAGTGAAAAATTTGGACTGCACCTTAAAAGATGATAACTGCAAAGAACACACAAGTCAGAGTGCAGATCGACAATGAGATTATTGAGACAGTAAAGGAATTCTTCTGCCTGGGCTCTAAAATAGACCAAAGTGGTGACTGCAGCCCTGATATTAGAAGGCATACAGCACTTGGAAAAACTGCAATGTCCGGCATGAATAACATCTGGAACAGTAAAGACATTGGCTTCACAACCAAATACAGATTAGTTAATGTAATATTTTTTCCAGCTGTTATATATGGTTGCAATACTTGGACTCTGAAAAAGGCAGAAAGTAGAAGGGTGGATGTTTTTGAACTGTTGTGCTGGAGACGATTATTACGCATCCTATGGACTGCAAAAATAACAAAAACAATAGACCAAATCTCACCAATAATATCACTTGAAACCGAGATGGCCAAATAGAGGCTGTCATACTTTGGTCATGTCATGTGACCTGGCTCACTCAAAAAGTCAGTCATTCTGGGAGTGATCAATAGAAAAAGGAGAAGGGGCCACTCTAGAACCCGTTGATTGGACACTATAAAGGATGACACTGGGATGACCATGGAGGATTTGAAGGAGGCAGTGAGAGACAGGGGGCCATGGAGAGTGCTGATCCATAAAGTGGCTGAAAGTCAAACATGACTGAATAACAACAACAGCAACAATGGCAATAAGGAATTAGGAAAGTTGTAGTGAAACTTTGTGGAAAGATATTGTGACTTTTAGACATGATGGGCTAATCTAAAAGGTAAGGAGTTATCTGGCATCACCTGTAATTTTCTGGTGAGATTGATTTCCTATTGTTAGCATATAATAAACCTTTGAGGAAATTAAAATGTTTTATTCTACTGTAGAAAATAAAAAAACATATGCATTTTCCATCATTTAAAACTAACCATTGTGTAGTGTGGTAATCAAAGTTATCTACAGGGAGAGGGACATCCAAAAAGTCTAAGTCAGGTGATTGCAACCACCATCTTGACTTTTCGCACATAGACACGGACCCCACAGATGCCCTTCCTGATAACTGCCTCAGAATGAAAAAAAAAAGAATATGGCAGATCAGTTTGTTAAGTTAGATGACAATCCAAGTGTGAAGTTTCCACTATATATAATTTCTTCTTTTGCAATGACAAACTTCAGACTCACATCCAGCATGTTTATTTAGAAGTCAGTCATTCACAGCTAATAAGATTTGCAGCCAATCCACCCATGTCTATCTCAAACTAAATTAGATCCACTCCTATCAAAGAATACATGCTTATCTATGAATAATTTTTACTGGATATTAGAAATTGCATTCACTTCATAGAAATTAAAAACAATGAAGAGTTTTGTCACCTCCAGAAATCAAGAAATATGCCACTGAGAGCTACAAGATCAGGATTGCAAAATGTGAATAACCACTTAGATGGCAAGAAAGAGGTACAAAAACACTCTCCTTGATATCATGTAGTAGTACAGGTAGTCCTTGACTTATGTCCACAATTTAGCCCAAAATTTATTTTGTTAAGACATTTGTTAAGTGAATTTTTCTTGTTGTCTTGAAAGAAATCTAAGGGTAGCCTCCAAGTTGCAAAAAAATTAGTCAACTTTTTGGTTCAAAGCAAAGCAGTCAATTCCACCATCTCAGCTAGCTAAATCCATTCTTCCATATTTTGCTTTCTATCTTTGGCCATATATCAACCTTGCTGCCAATGTCTTATATAAAAACAAAGTCCCATATTTTCTTTCTAACTGCTTATTTGTTACCCCTAAAATAAAAACTTCAGGTTTAAATTTTCAAAATTTTTTGAACCTGATTCAAAATTTCTTAGCTTTCCTACATGTCCACCAAAGATGTTAAAAGATATCTTCAGACTGATTACATTTCCAACATTTGTTAGAACCACCCTTACACATCTTTGATAATTTATCAGGAGTTAAATACCATTGATACATCATTTTATAAAAAAATTCTTTCAAATTATAATTTTATGTAAATTTCAATCCAAGGTCCACATGTTTTCCTATTGATCAAGCAAAATTTTATAACCAGAGTTTTTAGCTCATTTAACTATACAATCTTTCACATATTAATCTCCATCACTTTGTTACAATCTTTATGCATACACAACCTGGACCTATAGGAGTTTTAAAAAGGAAATACAATCTATTGACTAGAAAAAGTGGCCTCTTTCTGAAAGAGACTTAACTGGCAACAAAGGTATTCTTTTTCAATTTGTGTGTTAATAAACTCTTCAGTTCAAGAATGACACACAACATCTTGTTTGTAAATGCTAATGAAGTAATTATCAATGTCTGAATGTTCTGTAATTTCCTTACCTTCTGACTTAATTTTTTACAATTCCTTCTCCCTCTCATAACCAAACATGTATTCTTGTCTCACAATAACATTTCATGCATCTGACAACATGGGGCGTAATCCACAAAGGCTTGAGCCATGCTATATCTGTTGATGTTCTGGTAGTTGTTTTTAATGTATTTCTGTTTTTTACAAAAAGGCTAATATGGGAACTAGCTAGTAAATGATAAATCCCATTTTATTGAAAGGAACTCCTGCATGTGATTGGATTGCAAATAAGGGGGGTAGGGGGGAATCTAGAGAAATTGGTGATCCTGAAAACAAGTCCTGGTTCATGTCACATGACTTCCCAAACTCATGTGGTCCTTGTCCCCATGGCTGTCTGAAATGATAAAGATGACCTTGTATCACCGCATCATAAATATTGCCCCCCTCAACCAGCACCCCCAAAATCTGTTGAGTGAGGCATTTGCAATATATATTTTATTAAATATATTCTCTCTTTTTCCTTCTTCCTTTTCATAACCACGATCTGCTTCCTGTTACACAGACTGAGAGGAAGAGAATAATGAACTGTCAAAACGGGGAGATTAGAGACACTTTACCTCTGCTTTGCTCCCCTTAGACAAGCCAACCAATCTCCCTCAGCATTTCTCAGGAATTTCATAGAGAGCCCCACAGGGTAATCACATCCATTCAGACCGCTTGGGTCATCTAATCCACTTGTATGCTTTCCAGATGCATCCACATTAAAAGCATATTTTATACATTTTTCCCTTGAATCAGATTTCTCTCTTTTTCCTCCCCTGTACAATCCTTTTATCCTGCTTCTTTTGAAAGATATTCTGTATGGTGACTGAGGAGGCTGGCAATGCAACGGAGTATAAAAAGAATGTAATAGATTTCAAAGTATGCTAAACCATACTCTACCATAAATGCCAAAAAAGAGATAAAGAAATAAAGCCATATAATTTAATGAAGTATATGTATAGATGTGTGCATTATATTTTATTTTAAGTGCTTATTTATATATAACGTTTTGCAGCTCTACAGGAATATGCATTATTCATTGCTGAGCAAAGGGATTCAATTATTTTTTTTTATCCTTGATTGCCATTAGAGATCTGAGGGTAAGTAGGTTGGTTAAGCTCATAAGATCAAGCACTCCCTCCTTATAAGCAAAGGCATTCCATTAGGTATATAACACAAGAGGTAATTAAACTGCAGATTACAGTCATGTGGCATCGGCTGAATGTACTTAAGTGGAAAAAGAAGAAGAAATCTGGCTAAGAGGTGGGCTGTACAGCTAGAGCGACTGCTGGATCTGCTGACCATGGCAGAACTTCCATGGAGAAGGGGTCTGTTTCTCAGGTTGATTGGCATCCTAAGTGATAGATGAGATAATGTTTGGGAAATGTTTGGATCAGGCTGTGAATATACACTTGCATTTCTCTGAATATTTGTATATGCTTTTGCAAGTTCTTTTTTCTAATATAAAGAGTTGCTCTTATTTCTTCCATTGTTCTCATGTGCATTTTTTCAATAAAATATGATGGATTAATCTTTCTGCAGATACCATTTTTGATGCTTCTCAGGCATGAATTCTGTGCAAATGGATGGAAACAGTTTATATCCCCCCCCATCTCACCATTGAGACTCTGGGAGGCTGACAGGAAATAAAACCAAAAAAGAACAATTAGAAACAATTACAGCTGTGATCAATGAACAATGTGCCAAAAGTCAAATAACTCCCTTAATGCTATTGATAGGTGTGCAGTACCTCACGTGGTTAGAATGCTGGGTTGACAATCTGCAAGCCTGCATTCGAAACCTGAGTGCTGCTGTGTGATGGGGTGAATTCCCATCCTTTGCTAAAGCTCCTGCCCACCTAGCAGTTTGAAAGTGTGCAAATGTGTGTAAATAAATAGGTACCACCTCAGTGGGCTCATTAACGGAGACATGAAAGGAGCCCCCAACTGGGTGTCCCATGGGCAACCGTGATGTCACCGCTAATTCTTTCAATCTGAAAGTACCTCGGTGTTTCTGACACAAATATGACAATTCTATCTATCTATCTATCCATCCATCCATCCATCCATCCATCCATCCATCCATCCATCCATCCATCCATCATCTATTTCAAACTTGGCATTTTGGGAAAAAATGTGGTTTTCCAGCATCAGCTTCAGATAATAAGCATTTTTAGAAAATAAAAATGATGGACAGATGTATTCCAATGTTTTCTTTGCTTGCCAATAAAAAGGACAAAGGTAAGTAAGAATAATAAAAAAACATTCTGAAACAGGAAATAACATTCTGGTAATTTATAACTGGTTATTTTCCCCATGACAGCCCTACCCATTGGATCCCTTCATATTTCTTGACCTGCACAATCATAGAATCATAGACTTGGGGAGTTGGAAGTAACCACAAGGGTTATCTATTCCAGTCTTCTTACTGTCTAGAGCACACAGTGATCCCAATGGCAGCTATAGCACTGCTCCATCTGGCATAGGGCAAACTGCTCCATAACTGTTCCATCCAGCAGAGGGCAAACCCAAGTGACTATTGATTTTATTGTCTCCTAAATCTGGGCATTTTCCTTCGTTGGTTCTGAATAGGGCAGCATTCCCCTAGAATGGACCTGGTACAGGAACTGAGAATCTAGGAGAGTCTTCGCACAAATCTCTCTTGTGTACATTTCTGAATTGGGAGACCCTGTTTATGGCCATTCATGTCTTGATTGCCTCTAGTCTTACTCCAATGAGTTCTGCATGGGACTCACTGCCCTTGAAAACTGCTCAGAAGCTGCAGCTGGTAGGCAGTTACAGGGACACCCATATATAGCACAATTTTAAAAATTGTACTGGATTTCATATGGAATTTAAGATACTGGTTGTCACCAAAGGCCTTTTGTGGCACAATGCTATGTTATTTGCAGGATCACATACCTCTAATCATTTCTCTCTGTCCCATAACCTATGGCAGGGAGGCTATGCTCCAAGTTATTTCTATTATATAAGGTTATCTCATAGGACTCAGAATGTGTGCTTTCTCTGTTGCGGCACTTGCTCCATAGAACAACAACAAGATGTAGATGGTCCAGATTCTTTTGTAAAGCTTTGTGATGAAATACCTAGCAGACCTCTGGACAGAGGTAGGGAGTAGGACCACTACAGAACCAAAATCCTTAGTCCAAAACAGAGAGGAAGCATACGGAAAAGCATAACTCTACCTTAATTATAATAGATGTAAATTAATTTGGAGAATTGCTTTGGAAATTGTTATACAGTATTAACAACTGCAATCAAAAATCATTTCAGAAATCAAAATACTGTGGTTTTATTTCCTGAGATTGCCAGCCTCCAAGGGCTTGACAGGTGCATTTTCCCTTGGGCATTGAACTAGGACATTAGGTGAACTTTTCATATGATTTATTTATATAAATTTATCAAAGGCTTTCAATTTTTTAACTTTTGCTTTCCTTTTTTAATTGCTTTTACCCAGATGTTGTCCACACAGAAAGTAACTGTATAAATTGAATAAAGAAATTAATTTTCTAGTTCCAGCTAATTATCATTTTTGGTCTGCAGAACGCTTTTTAAGCTTAAAACATAGATTATACAAATAGTATCATGGCCATGTATCTTACAAAGGCTGGTAATTTTTTTTGCACAGTTTTTCATGAAATAGCAAGGAAATCACTACATTTTTATGGAATTAATAATCTGAGAAAGCCAGGTCACTTTCTAACTGCTGTGTGAATCCCATTACTAAAGATAGTTGGGAATCATTACCACTACTAAATTCTGACCTCAACAGTCCGATTTGCAGCACAGAAAATCTGCAAATGAGCAAACTGTGGAATCAGTAGTATGAATATTCACATGAAACCTGATAACCACCAATAACAATTCAATCTACCCACATATTATGTATTTGTAGCTGGAGGCCTGATTCTAAATTATCTGGCAACTAGATTGGAATTGTTCCATTTGAACTATCAGATAAAATCATCCAGGGCAAACATGGGAAGTTAAGTGTTAAAGATCTACAAGAGCTTGTCATGATCCCCTGCGATTTCCACAATTACTCAGGAGAAGCTATAGCCCTTAAAGCCAGTGTAGATCAGGGGTCTTCAAACTTGGCCCTTTTATGACTTGTGGACTTCAACTCCCAGAATTCCTCAGCCAGCGTGCTTGGCTGAGGAATTCTGAGAGTTGAAGTCCACAAGTCATAAAAGGGCCAAGTTTGAAGACCCCTGGTGTAGATGATAGTTTGGTGGAGGCCAACTGGATAGATTTCAAAAGAGCAGCTGTTCATGACCACCCATCTTTTATTTCATTACGATTGTGCTCTGAATGCCCAAGAAACTCCCGTTTTTGCCTTTCACTGCTGATATACTTCTGGGGAAATACCTGTGCAAAAAACATTATTCAATGGTGGTAAATATATATTTTACAGATCTGCTCCCCCAAGTGATTGTTTTCAATTCCAGAATTTTTTTAAAAGACATATACAGAAAATATATGTGTAACTATAATATTCCCCAGAAATTACTAGGAACAGAACTTTGAACCCATTTCTTGAGTAAATAAATGTTTTTCTTCAACAAAGGCATTTTTCTCAATTTGGCTCCATGAAGTAATGAGGAAGAGACCCGTGTCACTCTGATATTTTCATGTTAATAGTGTTCTCCAGCAGCAGATGGTGAAAAGCATTAAAATTTATACCAGCTTTACAGTCAGAAATTAATTCAGGTGAAAAACGGAACTGTACTAATTGCATCACAATGAGTCTCTATATTACTCTAAGACTGTATCCATCATCATAAATTCTAAGGTCAGCTACTAATGTGACTCGTGATTGCAATTGCCTTTTCCTACTATGCTTTCAATTACTTTAAATGTGTAATCTAATTAAATTGGCATTTGCTGTTTGTTACATGCAGTATATTTTTATAACTGGGACTAGCATTTTCAGTAAGTTAGCTAAGTAATAAAGCAAACCGTGGCCTAGTTTTGGCTTCTTATATCTTTATGCTGGGTCAAAAATAAATATGAAAACATATAAAAGTTGTTTATAAAATATCTGTCTACATACCAGATGGGCTTCCACTGTATATCTAGGGAAAACTTGTCTTTGTTTAATCAAACCAGTGATTGGGAGAAATGGAGGAAGGTCAGTGATGTAACAGACTCATCCAAATGAATAGGACTGATGCTTTTTTCTGGGTATCTGAGTAATTGTTTTGTTTTGTGCAGTTTAAGATCTGCTAAGGATTGATGCACCTTATCTTTTTATTTTCCTGCTGCTATTTGACAGGAAATTGTGCAGCAAATTCTTCATCAGTAACACAAGCAGAGTTCAATAGCCCCAAAATTGGAGGCCATATGAGAAACAGCAGAGGCGAGTCCATTGCAATGATCTATCAAAAATGTAGGAACTATTTGTACATTGCAAATCCCAGTAGTTGTTTAAAATGAAACTTGCTTTTCTGCACAATCTTGTGAATACTTATTCAGACATAAGGCTTGATATATTTAATAGAAAGTAGGTGTAAATTGTTCTTCCCCACTTACTGTGATCCTAATAATGATCAGTTCCCACTGCAGCAGAACTGTTTTCATTTTCAAAGCACGTAGATTACATGCAAAAATGAAGCTAATGCCTTATTTACTTTGATAGTAAGAAAGGCAGCTTTTATATTGTCCTTTATATTTTTGTATAAAATTGCCACTTATCTATCAGATTAAATGCTTAGTATATAAACTTTTCCATAGAGTAGAATTAGAACTAGAAATACTCCTTATTAACAATTCAGTAGCTAATGCTCTTTAAGAATATTAAATATGTCTTATAACTATACGTGAAATTATTTCAACCACAGATTTTTCCCATGTTTATTGGACATTTTAGAGAATATTTAAAAGAGGTTGGTTATAAATCATTATGTTGGAAGTGTAAAATAGTATAAAAATGAGACTCCTTGGCCCAATATTGCCCTGTTTCTCTTTCTTATTTTTAATTTGTTAATATGAATTTGGGAAGATTAATACAATTTAAGGGTATGAATGTTATTTCTGAATTATATACCAAAATGGCATTTAGAATTATATGAAGAGTTATGGATCTATCAGGTAAGGGGCACAGGAATTACTATTACTCTTTTATCATGGAAGGAAAGAATCATTCTGGATTGCAATCTTGGATTCATGATATATCTTTGCTTTTAAATTGCTTTTCTGGTAGAAAGACTCATCTGTAATATTCTATGTGTTCAAAGTTTCATGTGTGCTGAAAAACAGAACTTTTCCTATCTAGTATGCATGACTTTTGCACTTTTTCTTTTTTTTTCTTCACTTTTGTATATCTTCCTTTATTTTTCTAGTCACAGCAATAAAATATTTAAATGATGTGAACTGAAAGTGAATAAACTCATGAAAATATTTCACTTGAGGAACAAGTACCATACCATCTTGAAAGCTTCCTAGAAAAAGCAGGATATAAAAGCAGAAGTTCCTTTTTTAGTATTTTGATTGATCTACTGAATCAATTTATCACCAACACTTAAGGATGTCCAGTACAAACCACAATATAAAAAACTGAGGAAATGTGCATCACAATATCACAATGTAACCTTTTATACTTGAATTGCAATGTTGGGTACAAATATTAAGTCATGTGGATAAGTGCATATATCCATTGACTACCTCACATGCCTACTTCCATAGATTCAACACATAAATACTTGAATGCACTGAATGGCACAACCAAGTAGTTGACACTGTGTACAGGAACATCTGCATAAGATGTGGGATAGACCCTCATAAGTCCAGAAAGAAGATCTCAGAGAAGGTAGTGAAGAATAACAGGGCTATGATATTGTGGGACTTCCAAACTCAGATAGGCAGGCACTAGCCAAACAACATCACAGTAGTAGAGAAAGACCAGAAAACAGAAGTGGTATTAGATATAGCAGTACCAAATGACCGCAACATCAGGAAGAAGGAATATGAGAGGCTGGAGAAATACCAAGTGCTGAAGTAGGAACCAGAGAGCATGTGGAAAGTAAAGGCTAATATACTCCCACTGGTGATAGGGGTACTCAAGCAATCCTAAACTGGGAGTGTGGCTCTAACAGACCCAAAGAACAATGTCAGAGCTTCTGCCCAAAAGAGTGCAGTGTTAGGAACAGCTATGATGGATGGATGGATGGATGGATGGATGGATGGATGGATGGATGGATGTAGATAGATAGACAGACAGACAGACAGACAGACAGACAGACAGACAGACAGACAGACAGACAGATGAATGCTCCAACACTGGAAGTTTTTAAGAAGAGACTGGACAGCCATTTGTCTGAAAGGGTGTAGGGTTCCTGCCTGAGCAGGGGTTTGGACTCGATGACCTCCAAGGTCCCTTCCAACTTTATTATTATTATTATTATAGATGATATAGAGATAGAGATAGAGAGATGATAGAGATGGACATAGATAGACAGATCTCCCAGATAATTGTGCATACTATATAAGGGTCCCCAGAGTAGACAGAATTGTAGTATTTGTTATATGCTGTCCCTCTAAACTCCTCAGCTCTCTTTTCCATCAATTTTTTCTTCATCCCTTCTTTTTATTTCTCATACTGTCCTCTCCCTTACTGCTCCCTTAGATTCTACTAATTTTCTTCCTTTTGCCTAAAATCAAACATTTGTTCTCCTCAGCAAAGACAATTAAAATAATATATCCAAGACCATCCAATCTTTGCAAGTACTGTTGCAGCTAAATTTGAGAGAAGAAAATTACAATACCAGAGAGCAGAACAGTAATTGTGTGCGACTGAATATACTTTCTGTCTTCCTCCCCAAGGAATCAAAGTCCTGAAAATAGATCTTCAGCTGGCAGTTAAGAGTTCATTTTAGTTGCATTACCAGATTTCTGGCATTGAAACAAGCAGCATAAAATATGTACTAAATGTTTCTCTGTAATATCTACTTATAAGAATCAAGGTGATCATTCTCTCTGCATGCTGAGAGGTGCAATGGGAAAAGGCCATTCACAGTGAATAATATCTCTGAATGTTCTCTTTTGTTCTTACAAATAGCACAGATGGTTATTCTCGCATTATTTTCTTAATTTTGGGGATGTGAAATGCAGTTCTTGGACCTCAAAACCCAATGCAAGGAGTGTAGACAATGTGCACAGAGCATTGTGGTAAGAATTAGAGCTTAGATTAGTGAAAGCCGTCTGCCGTAAGAAAATATTTGTGGCTGGGAACAAAATAAAATGATAAACAAATTAAGAATGGGAATAAAACAAGCAGAAGCATTAAACAATATAACATGAAAACAGCAAAAACTGAGCCGCATCCAACAAACAGACAGCCCTTGGTCTTTTTGAAGGCTTGAAAACCTAGCTCTTGCCTCAGGCCTTAATGGAGACCGGTCTCTGGTTATTTGACTAAGGCAGCAGTCCCCAAACTTTGTGGCTTGGTGACCTGGTTGGGGGGGGGAGAGGGGAGCCGGGTCACGTGAGCGACAGGCCAGAACACACTTGCATGCACATGCAGCTTGACTAGTTGAGTTACGTGCACATGCGAGTCGGCCCGCCGCTCATGCAGTCCAATTGCGAATTGGCTATGGCCTGGTAATGGGCTACGGCCCAAAGGTTGGGGACCCCTAAACTAAGAAGTCTACCTGGCATCTTTATAGTTTTCACTGTTTTTTTTTCTATTGCTTCTCTATTTTTTTTTATTGAAAATTTTATAACATTTTACAATATAATTCCCCCCCTCAAACCCTCCCTTCTACCCCCCTCCCTCCCCCCCCACTTCCCAGAGCCAATCACAGGAATAATAATAAAATAATCATACTCTAAATAATTTCAAACAACTATAAAAATAATAAATCTATAATCTTCTTTAACTCTATCTGAAAACTGTTAAAATAACAAATCTGTAACCTCCTTTAACTCTCTTTTCAACAGATATATAATTAATAATCACGATAATAATATCATATTAACAATTAATTAAGAAATAAAAAAATAAAACTAAATCATTTAAGCAACAATAACATTCTGAACTTCACTAAAAAAACCCCACTCTTTTAAACCCATATCCAGTTATTAAACGCACTAATAATAACGTCATACTAACAATTAAAAATAATGATAAGTAAACTGTTATAACATTTAAACAACAATAATGATCTAAAATTCATAATCTATTAAAACATTTAAACAATAATGGTCTAAAATTCATAATCTTCTTGCAGTTATATTAAAAAGCAAAACTCTTAAAAAAAAACAACCCCACTCTTTTAAACCCATATCCAGTTATTAAACACACTAATAATATCATACTAACAATTAAAAATAATAATAAGTACTGTTATAACATTTAAACAATAATAGTCTAGAATTCATAATCTGCTCTATTATTAACATAATAAATTGCATCATAAAAAAGAAAAAAAAAGAAAACATCCTTCCACAACCTTATTCATTCTTCTTGCAGTTAGATTAAAAAGCAAAAAGAAAAAGAAAAAAAAAATTTATTTGCAAAATTAATATCTCAATTCATACGTCCACATTTTTAAGTACTCTCTTTCTTGCATCTATAAGCTGCACGGGTCATTTTCTAAGTTTTCTGATCGTCTCCAATTTCTCTAACTTGTTACTTAATTTCATCTTGATCTTGTGATTTTGTCGCACTTGATAATAGTATAACTCCTTCAACCACTTAATCTTCATAAGTTCCTTCCTTCCTGGTACCTTGTCAGACAAAAGGGCAAAATCCTTTCTTCTTCTAAATACTTTGAGTAGTATTTTCTGCTTATAAAAAAGCTGAATGATTCCATTACGAATTAATTTTCTAGAAGAGTAGATAACAACATCTCTTGGAAGATTTTTCTGTCTTGCAACCCGTAAATTAATTCTATAATTTTTTTCCATATCTCTCATAATATCTTCGGGCTGACAATTCAGAACCATAACCAAATCTGCTGCATCCTCTTCCTCCAATTTCTCTCAAGGATTTTCTCTTATTATCAAAGCATGTTCCAATTCACTATATTGTGACATAACGACTTCCTTTTGAATTAAGTCCACTTTTTCCTCCATTTCCAGTTCAAATTCCAAACTTTCAACATGTTCCTCTACTTCCTCCTCCCTTCCATCAACACATTCTTCATGACATGCCAAGCCTTGAAGAGCAAACAATAAATCTTTTCTCATCTCTGCATTTTTCTCTTCAAATTTCTTATCAATAAGTTTCTCCATATCCATTTTAATCTGTCTTACATTGTCTTTGAATACATCCTGTATCTCTTTCAATATAAATGCTAAAGTTAGAGGAGAAGGCGGAGGCATATCAAATTTTAGTTGCTGTGATGTTAAAACAGCTGCAGAGGAGGCCATTTTACTTTTCTCTTTCATAAAATCTTATAAAAATCTTGAAAGAAAAAAAAAATCCAACAGTCTTGTAAAAACCTCAGACAACAATGGAAGAGGAGTACTTGCCCAAACAATCCAAAGTAACTAAATCTGTTACAATAAAATAATCCAAGAGAAAGTTTCCAAAAAGTGAAAGTCTCATGTATTTCCAAAAAGCGAAAGTCTCATAAGTTTCAATCAAACAAAAGGAAACGCCCTTCCGCAGCCATATTCCTTCTTCTTCAGATTAAAATAAGTACAAAGAAGATTCCAGAGTTAAAGTCCCATTGCAAACAGTTTTCAAAAGATGCTGTTAGGCTCCGTCTGCATGGTAGATTCTACTCACAGTCATTAATGTCCTAAAACAGCAGAGATTAGATGCGCATCTAGCTTCGTTCTAATGAACGAAGGAGCCCGAAGCACGGAGAAGTCCCCGACTCTGGGGGAGCTCACCCAGCCCTCACAGGTGGAAAAATGCGAAGGCTAAGGAGCTCTACCCCTATCGGGGAAGCTCACCCCCTCCCCTATGCCCAGGGAGGGGGATTGAGCTGCGGAACAGCAGGGGCCGGCAGCCTCGGAAAGAAGCTGCCATCGGCGCCGCGATCCAACCGGAAGCACTCGCTTCTCTATTTTTTTAATGTGCAGTTTTATGCTTGTCTATTGCGAAGAATTGATGGCAAGATAGGCAGCCATGTAAATTTATAAAATAAATAAATAAATAAAACTTCTTTGGAAAAAGTTTTTGGAAAAGTTGTGACCTGAAACCAAACATTGATAGACATTATGAATCTTCTCCTGAAAAGGAATTAGACAATGATAGTAAAATGTTTAGTGCCAGCATTAAAGATAATTACATTTACGTCTATCTGTTACCAGCATCTTTTGTTAACTTACAAAACTCATAAGATGACTTCTAAATTTGTTGCTGATTAATTCAGGTTTTTTTCTGGGTCATTCTTGAAAATTCCTTCCAATCATATAGCTTCTTATATTGTCATAAATGTAATCCAGGCAAACCTTGTTCTATTATCTGGAACACCAGTTATAATCTGAAAACTTCCTTTCCCTTAAGACTGTTTTCCTGTGGAAAGGATACAAATATTACCCCCCAAAAATCTAAACTTTGGATTTGTTATCTTAAAAGTGTGGTGAGTATAACAGTTGGACCATTTATTTACTTATATATCTTAATTATACTGCTGCCATATTCATAATAACTCTGGGCAGCATACAAGTTAAAAGATCAAATTCAGTGCAATAAAACAGGTGAAACCTGACACAAATAGTCAAGGAGCCAGATACCATTTCACTCTGGGTTTATATCCCACCTGACCAAAGACCTGGGGAAAATCAGGTTTTCAAGGCCTCAATAAAGGACAGGTGGGTTGAGGCAACCTGAACCTCCATAAAGGATGGCAGAAATGGTGGAAGTGTGTAAAGATCACTAGCAAAACGTGAATTCAGCCCAGAAAAACAAGATAGCATGAGAAACATTCCCTTTAGTGTAAGAGGGAGAGAAGGGAAACATTCATTTTTAGAGACTGTTATTATAGCCTATATCAATAAAGTTCCCATATTTTGTGTAGAATTCATTTTCTGACCTGCTCTCTTTTGAAGAGTTTTCAAGCAGTATAATCCAGAAACAGGCATATCTCCTAAATCCTGTCAGATAACACTGCTTTAAAGACAGGACCTGGTCATGCAAACTCTGACAGATCTTGCCAGATTGGAAGAGGCAATGGGAGACAGGTGATTCTTTAGAATGCCACCCTTATGCCATGAAGAGCTTCATAAGTAATAATCAAGTAATAATCAAATGAAGCTTTTTGGTAAGTTGCTATCCTTACCACGTGCAGATCTCAAAATTTGCAGGATGCTTCTGAGTCCACAGCCTGCAGAAAACATTTTGAGCCAATCATCACTCAACCCATGCTACCAAATAGATGAGCACAGAGAAAGCCAACCAATGCATTCTCACTTTTTATATTGCAGTGGACCAACTGCTGAAATTCTAATGTTCTATGAATTAATAGCTCTTTTGACTTCTTTCCCAAACAGAAAAGCATATTACTTCTACTGGTCCCACAGATGTTCGCAGTTCTTGTTCAGTAGCATCTGGCCTCCCCCTCACCATTCCCCTAGCTCTGAAAATTGTGAATTATTATCAAAATTAAATGTTGCCTAATTTAGATAACATGCAATGTTTATAGTTCTTGTTCAGTAGGATCCAATGGGAAACCAGAGGTGGTTTCAAATGTATATAGTTTAGCAAATGTGCAAGCATGAATTAAATCATATTGTGAGAAAAAAAGATTCAAAAAAGTATAATGAAAACAAACCAAAGGCTATTGCTAAGTATTATAATGTTGCAAGACATGAACCAGAATTACAATAGAATTATCTGTATCAACACAAATGGTAATTAATTGCAAGATTGAAATCAACCAATATAGTCTGAAAGTGAAGCTGGAGAGGTTGTAATTAGCACTTCCCACTTTAATTATCTGTTCGCAAAACTGAATCTTCATTATTAGGGGTGGGCAGAACATATTAAACTTGACAATGGCTTTAATTTTACAAAGATTGGCTTTCACAGTTATGCATATGAAGTTTGTATAAAATATGACAGAATTGACACAGATCAAAAATAGCTAGATACATTCATCCATCCCTATCGAGGTTCTATGTACCACCTGAAGTATGTTGGATATTTATTAATTATTTATATATGCATAAAGTTTAATTTCTATAGCCACCTACTTGTACATGTCTCTGGACAACGTACAAGGTTGAAACAATAGAATAATATAGAAGTGGCCCTGAGAGGGAGAAGGGACACAACAATTAATAACAATTATTAGATGTGGCTTACATGACATCTTGGGCTGAGTGAAAAGCCATTGCCACCCAATGGAAATAGGTCAATCCTTGCCAAATGCTCCTCTGAAGAGCTATGCTTTAAAGACTATACAGAAGTACAACAAGAAGGGGATGGTCCAGATATGAGAGGCAGGTTGTTTTGCAGAAGTGGGGGGCACAGGTTCAGCCACAGAAATGTTTTAATTGTGAATATCAGGATTTTTTTTACTTATTTTATTAAATTATATAGCCAGCCATCTCTTCAGCTGCAACTCTGGACAACAAACATAAGATTAAAACCCAACAGAGTACAGAAAACAACCAAAAATATGACAAAATGATACAGTAATAACATGATGGCAGCCAAGGACATCATGTTATTATAATCCATACAACCAATATTTTTTAAAAGATCATATTGACTCCATCCTTGAGGGAATGTTCCAGGTTTTCAAACATTTACAAAGCCATCAGGGTTGGGATCAGCAATAGATAAAGGCATTTGTTTAAACATTGATTTAATAAACAAACCAAACAAATTAAACAATTAAACAAATACACTTAACCATTAAAGGTGAGCAATAGACAATCTGACATCATCACCAGAGGTTGTAAATATGTTAATGGGCAGCATGGCACTGTATAAGCTCAGTAGCTATGTGCTTCATGAAGCTATGAATCATCATACATACTGGTAGGTATTTTCCAGTATATTTTCCTGTTTATTTTTTTTTTAAATAACAACAGCAACAATAGTGAAATTCTACCTAACCATCCTGCAGTTTACCTAAAACATTACAAGCTTCTTTCTTTCTTTCTTTCTTTCTTTCTTTCTTTCTTTCTTTCTTTCTTTCTTTCTTTCTTTCTTTCTTTCTTTTCCTTTCCTTTCCTTTCCTTTTCTTTTCTTTTCTTTTCTTTCGCTTGCTTTCTCTGCATTATAGCAATCATGTCATTTTTTTCACCTAATTTTTAGTATTTCATTTCCTCTGAGATAATTCAGGTGATGAGGGTCCTTCTTTTTCACATACCAGAGTTAAGAGGTGAATAACTGGTGATGTGCCTCTTGGAAGATAAGTAGTGGCAGAAGGAACTACCAAGATACAACCTCTTAACCCCAACCAGGAAGAAAGACAGGGATATATAGATTGAAAGAGCTAGTCCTGGGAAAAGAAATTTTAGACCTCAGCCTGTCACTGTGTGGGCTCAGCTATTTCACTAATAAATGCTTATCAAGCTTTCATTGAAGAAGACGGCTCAAGTAATTGATAAAGATACTCTCATACCAGAATCCTGCTATTATAAACAGAGCTGCCAATAAGAACTCATCAGCTATTGCTTAAGGCAATGTTTCTCAACCTCAGCAATTTAATGATGTGTGGACTTCAACTCCCAGAATTCCCCTACCCAACACTGGCATAAAGTGTCCTAATCTTAGAATGATGGCACAAGGAACTCCTTTTATCCCTTGATCTTAATTTTTATTTCATTTGTTTTGCTTTGCTTTGCTTCATTTCATTCTCTTTTGTTCTCATGTGTAAATTTTAATTGGCAGATCTATATGGCCTCTTTATTGCTGAATTTGAGTCTGCTTTTATATATTCCTTTAGTGTAGTAACTAGTTTCCTGGTCCTTGATTGTAAACAAATAAATGCACTTCAAATAATTAAATTAAAATAAGTGGAATTCCATTTAATTAAATTAAATGCAATTAATGTTTAATTAATAGTAAGTTAAGTATAAAAATGTTAATTTAATTCTGATTTTTTTTGACACCTTTTAAGAATGTGCCTGTTTAAGAATGTGTAAATAATTAGTACTGCCCTTGGCATACTCAATGTTGTGCACACTTGGAATATAATAAGCACCCATGCCTTGCTATTCTGATGCCTTCATGATGTGCAATAGTTTTTCAAAACCTCCCCACTGGCAATTAGAGCAAGAGATCTAGACGTAATAGTAGGTAATGGACTTGGCTTTTCAACTGTCAAGGTATTCTATACAAACCCATTAGTAATCCTAACACTGACTTAAAGCAGGTTGCTGTACAGTAGCTGTACAATTGATTTTACCAGTTGCCCTGAGGTTGGTAGAGTCAGACTGCAGACAATATGGTTGCATCAATGAACCCTGGAACAATTTTGAAAATTAATAGCAGAGCCTGGCGTTGAACACAACTTATTGCTGCTATTATTATTTGTTTGTTTGTTTGTTTTATCTCGGGAAGGCAAGACCTACTTGAGCTTTCTTACACTTGTATTGTGCTTAGCTATAAGCATATTATAAATAAATTACAGCTACTACTGCTTTTTCATTAACATATTTCTTATTTTTTCTACTTAAATGTCAAATCCTTTTTCTTGAATAGATTGTATGACAGGCATATAAATACATTAAATATATTGCAATATAGTTGGGATGTACAGCGTCCTATGTGGATCTACTACACCAGGCATTGAACAGCCTGTTTGGGGTTTACTTGTTTTTGGAGACACAAAAAGGATTCTGATATGTGAAAGAGATTTAAAAATAAATAAATAAATAAATGACAAGTCCACATTATAAAACCTCTTAAACCAGGGAGAACCCCTCAAATTGGCAGTATGGCTCTGATTCTAAGTTAATAATAATAAGCAGGCCATCAGCTTTACTGCTTGTGTATCTCTGCAATTTTGAATTTCAGGAGAGAATAGAATATGCATATGATAAACTAGAAGGAGCTGAGAATATTCATTGTGAGATCAGAAGAGTTCCAGAATGCAACTCATAGGATAATGTAAGGGTCCCTAACCTGTGGGCCGTGGCCTATTCGAAACTGGACCGTGTGAATGGTGGATTAGTGCACGCACGCACATGCATGCAACCCCACTTGTGCAAGCGGCAGGCGCCAGCGGTCTCATCCCACTCACACAAATGAAGCTGTGCATGCACATCTGCTCCTTGAACAAAACCATCCTCTCTTCCCCTCTCACTCGCCCCAGGCCGCCAACCCGGAAAGGTTGGGGAACGCTGGGATAATGGATTTAGGTAAGAAGGAAGACAGATTGGAAAACAAGACTGATCCTGCCAGTAAAAGAGCAGCACTTTAGCCAGAGAAGTGATAAAGTTTATGTGTTACAAAAGCATTTTTCCCATAGGAAAGTATTCTTATAATGAATTCCAAAATCTTATTTCAAATTTATCTGGATCTTTAGCCCAAGTGTAACTTTCTAAAATCAATGCTTTAAAAACTCTTTTGCTATTTTTTTCCACAAAAACAAAAAAAATGTATTTAAATTTTATAAACTTGTATTGAAAATTTCTTTCACTGTGGATTAAAGGAAATTCACCTAATGTTATGAAATGTGTTGATCCAAAAGTTCTTAATATCTTAAAAGAAGTTAACAGGGAATTTCTGAAGTGATTAGAAAAGGAAGTGTGTGTCCTTTTAAAAGTGTCATTCAGTCCAGGACTCTAGTCAAAGAGTGAATCCAGGACTCAACAACATGAATGGATTTTCTTGAAAAGTTGCCATTTTCAGTTGTTTGTCAAAGGCCTAGTAGTTATCATTTTTTTTGTTCATCAGCCAAATCCCATAATTGGCAAATGTATTTCTGGAAGCTTGTATGGAGAGATCCTATCTTTATTATGTATTGTGACATTCTGGCAATTGAACATTTAGCATTAGGACCTGGGCTATTTGGAATAGAGCTTATGGCAGAGTTTAGCTGCATCTGGATTTCATTCTGCTACATCTCATGTTGTACTCACACAACACCCATGCCTGGTTTGCATCACTGCTGACCCAACTTGTATCCCATCCATATGAGCCCTTCCTTCACAGATGGTAAGAGCAGTGTTAAAAGACACTGCTTAAAAATCCCCAGGATGATGCAAATCCCTAACGGTTCCCTCTGACTTGGGTGACTTAAATGTAAATTCTCTGCTAGATAAGTATAGAACAAACTTTTAAATGGATCTTTTTAAAACATATGAATAGTGTCAATTTGTCTCCTAATTGTAGAGCTGTTTCCATAAAGATACCATCAGCAGTCACTAATTGTACCTCCAAAACTCATTACATTATATGATTGCATTTTTAATTAGAAGTACAGATGGCAGCTCATTTATTACTCTTCTATGAAGGTCTCTGGCTAGGAAGGAAATTCTCCCTCCTCCTTTCTCTTTTAAATAAGACTACTATGTGATTATTGGAGAAGAACTTGGGCCCATGAAAAGAAGAAAAGATAATCGATAGCTTACATCTCAAATGCACTATTAAGTTTCTTTCTTTGATTCCAGAAGAAAGAGCATAGGACACTTTTACTTTCCCAGCATTTATGTCACAACTGCATTTTGTCTGCCATGGGAGAATGAGTCAGAAAAGTAAGTTGCTATTGATAATAAGATCATTAAAGAAAAAAAAAATCTTGAAAAAAAACCCCCAAAAGGTCAGCAGCAATAACTCAGTTCTCTAAAAGGCAAATCCAGAACTGTAGTAAAAAAAGATACAAAGAGAAACAAGAAAGATTCTGTATAACAATGGCCCACACTTAATATTTTCATTAAGTGCTCAGAAATTATATATCATAATAAGAATACATTTTGCCATCAACATGCAGTGATACAACGGTGACCACTTTTGGATAAGTTAATTATTTATGACTTTTCACATCATCTTCAGGGCCACAAGGATAGACTAGAGGAGCAATAA
The DNA here is from genome assembly GCF_001527695.2 of Protobothrops mucrosquamatus. NCBI lineage: Eukaryota > Metazoa > Chordata > Lepidosauria > Squamata > Viperidae > Protobothrops > Protobothrops mucrosquamatus. The sequence goes on along the minus strand of NW_015386145.1, from coordinate 1,309,730 downwards.
GCCAGTCTTTGCCAGCAATTCGTAGCAATAACTGTAATAGCAAATGACCATCAGTTCCATTTTTGCTATTGTTTCTACCCATTTTTCTTCTCATAAATGATATCAAGGAATCCAGCTTTGGACTCAAATTTTAATTTCCAATTTCAATTTTTTCCCACATTAAATGAGCATCCAAGGCAGTTTGCTTTTTAAAACCATCATTCATGTAGCAGTTACCTTAATTAAATTTTAAAAATCATTTTAAAATGCTTGTAGTTGTTCTTCAGATACTGGTTATGCCCTTCATCTATTCCTCGACCAGCTTCTCCTGCTTTGGGCTATTGTATGGCATGGCCATGCCCAGGCATTCTGATATTGCCATAATTGACCTGTTGGGTTCTTGGTGTCCTCTGAGTTTCCTTCTCCTATCTTCTGATATTCTTACAGGCAGAATTCTCTGTTATTTGCCTTCTGGAACATCAGCTTCCAGAATTCTCATGCAGCACAGCTGGGAATTCTGGAAGTTGTCATCCCATTGCATCTACAGAATGTCAGATTGGGAAACCTGTCTTAATGCAGGTCATATCATGCAAACAAGAACTGGTGGGATCACAAAATAAACAAAGTACTAAACAAATGATTGGCATTGACAAAACCACGATCAGTCAATTGCAAAAGGCAGCTTTATTTGAAACAGCTTACATCCTATGACAATACGTTTAAAACTATTGAACAACAACATCTGCTTATCCTAGGTTCTTGGGAAGGATTGTATAGGTAGATAAAAATGCCAAATTCAGTCTAAGCATCTTACTGACTGTGTGATGAACCACTGTAATGATAATTCTGGATTATCAAATACAAACTAATAAAAGTCTTGGCTCATAACACACCATATTTAACTGTGGTTGAAAAGAAAGGATGGCTAATGGATATGACAATACCAGGGGATAGTAGAACAGAAGACAAAGAATTGGAGAAGATCACAAAGTATTAAGATGTGAAAATCGAAGTTGAAAGGTTATGGCATAAACCAGACTTGGTAGTCCCATGGGCTATTGGCACACTGGGTGCCATACCAAAAAATCCTGGACAACATTTAGAAAATCTGCACATTGACAAAATCTCCATCTGTCAATTACAAAAGGCCACACTACTTGGATCCTCACCTATACAATGCCAATACATAAAGACATCCTAGATTCTTGGAAGAACTCAATGCATATGAAGGTCTGGCAGCTGTGATTTCATATTGTTGTGTATATCACAATATCCCAGGTCCTTGGGAAGGACTCAATAGGTGGACATATGCCAAATCCAGTCTGAACCTCTGATGAGTGTGCGACAAACAATAATAATAATAAAACCCAACCTACCCCCCACATGACATTAGATCGAGGAGCAATATTCCAGACCATGCTCAATGAGTCAACAGTGCCAAAAATGGATGGGACCATTCCTTTTTATTTATTTTTATTTATTTATTCAATTTCTATAGCCACCCAATTCAACCAAGTGACTCTCTGCTATTTCCTTTCTAATATTTTTTCTGTACTATTTTCAATCTCACTATCATTCTTTCTGCTATACTATTAAAGAAGGACTAGATCACTCTGTAGTAGAAATCTGAATTCTTGCTTGGCCATTATTTATAATGATAGCCTGAGGACTGAGGTCTACAAAATAGTCTTTTAAAAAACAAAAAATATATATGATGTCTTTAATAACAGTTTCAACATAAAAAGCTACAACATGATGCAACAGAACAGTGCCAACAGTGTGTCTTTTTTCAGTAGTATAATTAGAAAGGAAATTACACATTATGGAATATAGGTTCTGTCACCTATATGAGCAAATTGGGTAAAAAAAAATGGATTTCCATCTGCATTGTCCTGATCCTGTTTCAGACAAATGGCTTTATTTGCTCACCTTATTTTCAGTTTTCCTGTATTGCAACAATGAGATTTGTACTGAAAAGGAGAACGATAACAATTCATTCTTTCCTTTTTCATCTGTGACGCATTTGAATTTATCAGAATAGGATAAAAATGAGATATTTCAGGTGACATTTCTAGTTGTTCAAGAGGTCAGCTCCAGAGAATATCACATATTGGAACAATTTCTTGCCATCCATTTTCAAAGAAACAACATTGCCAGGAAACTGAAAAACAGCTCATGCACTATTTTCAAATCAATTCCCAGATGCTTCCAGGCCTGCCATATTCCATTCTAGTTTGGGCTACTGTGCTGTTAATCTGTTTCAGGATGTTCCAGCAGCCATACACTGGAGACAACTTTCCTCAAATTTAGATTGTTTCCATCCATGCTCAGTTTTAAAGGAAAAACAATTAATAAATCATTTACCTTTTTTACAGGTCTCAATTCCACTTTTCAGTAATACTGAACACACATGCAGTGGCCCAGAGCTGTCTACATTCTCACCACGTATACCCCCAGGCCAGATATGATGCTTTTTTAGCTGAAAGCAGACCATAAAAGTAGAGAGGTTGCTTAGTTTTCATAACTTTCCCATATGAAAGAGGAGCTGCTGCTGAACAGGAGGAGAAGGAAGCTAGAGACCAAAGAAAAATCTTCTGGGAAAAGGAGGAGAAATGTAACTATAATGGTTGATGAAACAATATGGATTCTAGGCAGTGTTCGTTGTACATGGTATGCAGTTCCCAGGAAAGCCTAACACAAGCCTTTCAATGCAATTGAAGGAATAAGAAGATGCAGATAGCTTCTGTAGAAAGGCAATAAAAGCAAGAGGAGAGATTCTTTCACAATCAGAGAAAGAGATGGACACCTGAGAGACAAAATACCAACCAGCATAATTAATCCCTTACTTATACCTAAGTAAGAAGTAGAGTTGGAATGTAGAAGTAACAATGTTTGTATTTAGTCAACACTCTAGAATTGCAAGAGAAGATTTGTCTTTGCTAGTAGAAAAATACTCTTGCAATAGAAATGTTTTGCAATTATATATCAATCAAGTCTCTGTTGACTTTTCTTTTCTTTTCTTTATGGATTTATTGTCATATCAGCTCTTATCAGTAAGGATGGGTGGAAAGGAAATTGGCTTGTTAAGCTATGTTTGGGTAATGAAACTTTCCAAAAATGAAAGTTGTATCGCCTTGTTTTACTAATAAAAAGAGATGAGATTCACAAGAGGTGTCTTGGTGCTTTGTTTTGGATCAAATTCTGTGAACCGCCTAAACTCTTGTCACAACCATTAAAGTGGCTGCAATTGAGACATTGAGGACATGTTTGCTTCTGGATTAATTTACTGTAGATAGCATGCAAAGGATTGCATACCAGTGACTACCAACTCATTTGTTGTTTGAGAAAAACAGATCTAAGATTATTGTAAATCCCCTTGTATTTTGGAAGTAGTTTTGTCTATCTGTATGCTTACATTGCTGCACTACAGTATATTCTAAAACTGACTTCAAAGCATATTGAAAAGATGCCACATATTTCTAAGTACTGTATAAAACTTTAGACTGAATGACCAAATATACTCTATATTCGTGTATATATACACTTACAAACATACTATAAATATGTTTATATTTCGGCAGTTTGAGTCTCATCAGCTCAAAGTGACTCAGCCTTCCATCCTTCCGAACTCAGTAAAATGGGGACCAAGATTGGGGGGCGGCAATATGTTGACTCTGTAAACCAATTAGAGAGGGCTGTAAAGCACTGTGAAGCAGTATATAAGTCTAAGTGCTAAACACACACACACACCTACCTAATATATACATACATACATACTGGCTGCTAAATAGTGACTGAGCCAGATTCAAAGTACTAGTATGGCATATTAACCCCACATAGCTTAGGATCTGAATTTCTCAATTTCTCAGCATTTCTCAATTTCAGCAACTTTAAGATATGTGGACTTCAACTCTCAGAATTCCCTTACCAACATACTGGCTGGGGAATTCTGGGAACTGGAACCCACATGTCTGAAAGTTGCTAAGATTGAGAAACACTGATCAAATGAATTATTTTCTTATCAATGTCTCAGTCTGCTTATTAAAATTTTGATGGGCATATCCACTTCAGTGTATCACATTTGCCAGGAATTCACTATGACACAATTTGTTTTGGTTGTAATCACCTCTATGGTGGAATTCTCCCTTTTTTAATTAGAGCATCAACCCTTGTAAGTTATCAGCACCATCTCCAAATTATTTCTTCAACACCCAAATTTTTAACAGAATCTGAAGTGCTGGATCTCACAATTATTTGTCTTGATTTTCAGGTGCCGAAAGATTTAATGGCATGCCTAATGCTGAATATATTTCACAAAGTAGTTTTGAGGACATATTGAATTATGCAGTATATTGAAGGAAACTAGCATACAGGAAGGAATCTCCCCCCCCCCCATATATTGCTGAATTCCATCTCCTATCTATTTCTACTTCAAAACTCTGCTCTCTCATATAGGCAGCTATTAAGCAATTATGGAGATTTCTACCTTCCAAATTTCAGCTACAGACTAGGGACTTTATTTTTAACTTTGCAGGACAAATCACTATGGAAACATAATGAAATATGAGAGCAATCTGGCTGATTGATGATGTTACAGTGGGGAAAGATTGACATGAAACAGAGATAAATTTTGTGGCATTTTGAAGCAAGTGTTTGTTTATAGAGAAGATGAATCATCAGGTCTAGTTCTGAGTACTATAATTCTGCTAAACCCAATGCAAAATGAAACAGGCTTCAGATAAGATTATGACCCTCCTTGGTTCATTAACTAAGCCAAAAGGTAGAATGCTTCTCTTTCCATTAAATGGAAAAGCAGTAATGATGGGCCATAAATACAGATGACACTTGGGCATATGGTGGGAGAGAAGATGTATTTATTAAATTAGCAATTAATTTTTAATCCTATTATATGGGTTTAGAACAGGAAACATCAGCATAGCTGAGATCCCAAAAGGAACATACTTTAAGTCTCTGAGATTATGCATTTAATAGTTAGCATATCAGCACCACAATTGTAACAAGGGGAATCTTTCCATCCACACTGATACAGGGCAGAGGCACTTTTTCCAGCATCACATCTAATTCTGTTCAATTTTGTTCAGACACAGTGGGGCAGGTTAAAACATGCTGGTTTGTTAGAGGAATCACTAATGGTCAAGCCACAAGAAGGTACATTAGCCACTTACGTGGAAATAAGCTACACTGGCATTATAAGAATTACATGTACATGCATTACTAATGTTAGACCTTAATTTGAGGGCTTTATAACAGCCTCTGTCAACTTAATACTTTCCAGGTATTAAGGGACTACAACTTTCATAATTTTCAGTTAATAATATTTTTGATCTTGATGACTTAGAATTTTGATGAATGCAGCCTCAACATGTTTAAATAATGGCAGTTGGGCACATACCAAATTCTTAAATAGCACTTAGCACTAACACTTAGACTTATAAACTGCTTCATAGTGCTTTACAGCCCTCTTTAAGCAGTTTACAGAATCAGCATATTGCCCCCAATGATCTGGGTCCTCATTTTACCAACCTTGGAAGGATGGAAGGCTGAGTCAACCTTGAACCAGTCAGGATCAAACTGCTGGCAATACTGCATTTTAACCACTGTGCCACCATACCAATACTTTAGTCTAGAAACCAAAATGCATTCCAAGTTAAGATTACAGAAATGCAATTTCCATTTCATTCTGACTGTCTAATTCTACATTCATATCTGGGCTATAAGATCCTCATCAGAGGCTCTTCTCCAAATTCTTTATCAAATGAGGAGAGAGGAGTGATCACAGGGAAGAAAACCTTTTCATTGTAAGCAGCTAATCTGCAGAATGAACTTTCTGAACAAGCCAATTGAAAACCTACATTTTGGTTCTTTCAGCATCTGGTAAAGATTCTTTTATTAATATTATTGCCCCAAACCATTTCAAAGCTATTTTTGGTATGTCATACTTCCTATAGCACTTTCAGTATTTGTTCAGATGCAGTAAGGTAGCCATATCAGAGTAGAAATAATCTCATTTTAAGAAGCATTGATAAGATAGATTGGAAATAAAAGTGTTAGAATACTGGGATGTTTATGATGAGCTCCAACAGATGCACAATTCAGCAGCCTAGAGTATATAATGTTTCTATGTATATCCCTTAACTAGTATTTTTGCTACTTCTGAAATCCCTTGCTTTGTCCTGCTAGCCTATAATTTCATAAATGATAGCTGTGTTAATGCTTTTTGTCAGTTGGGCAATACTTGTTGATTGCATCTATTAGATTGTTACTATGTTTTAAGTATAGATTTCCTCAGTAGCGCAGATCTTAAATTATCTTCTATTGCGCTTTTTTTTTTCTGGTTCCTCACTCCATTTCAAGACCTTTTGCACATTTCGTTGTTCTCCACAACAAAAGCTATCAGACAATATTCCTTTTCACAACTATTATTTATTTATTATGTAAAATATTTTTGGATCCTGGGATGGTCAAAGTAAGGATCAAAAAATCAAGATGACTACACAATTGAATCTGCCTCTTTTTTATGTACAATGCACATAAAAAGGACAGCTTCAATCATACAATCACAGCAGCCATTTTGACTTTTTGACTCTGCTAGATTCCCCTTGTTGGATTGTCCATGCATACATACATGTGTATCCACCCGCACATTAAGCATAACAGTGGTTCAGTTAGAAGTAGCAGAGAGTCAGACCATAGCACATATCAGTATTTTGGATTTTTTAAATATTTATCAATAAACATTTTATATTTGGCCAGATGAGCTGATATATACTGTAGTTATAGATTATCATGTTATTTCCTGGAGAAGATATTATTCTTTCCTCCAAAACAGACAAACTCATTTGCAAATTTACAGTATATATCTTATTTGTAATAATATTAATAATGTATTTATTTATTAAACAATCTTATATGGCCCCAATTCACACACAGTGACTATGGGTATCTTACAGGATTAAAAATCCTCAACATAAAATCCATAAAACCATCATCTCTAACATCAATAGATTGGGGAGAAAATGGGGAGGTTGCAATAAAACCATGAAGCAAAAAAACTACATTTATTTTGTGGCAGTCTTGTTCCAGTTAATGAGAAAATAAAAAGTATAAAAAGTAGAAGTTATAAATTATAAGACTCTCCCTCAAATGGGTCAATAAAATACCATTATTTTAATCGTAAAAGCATTGAGTAGATTACAAATTATATAATAATGTTGTGTGAAGAAGAGATCCCCCATAAAGGGAATACCACAACCAGAAAGCTGCTAGGCAGAACAGGCAACAACATCACATTTCTTTAAATCTGGATAATAGCACACCACAAATCCATTTTAGATAGGCTTATTTGGAAGAAAGTGGTCTTCAGCATCAAATGGAAGGAACCAACATCAAATGGAAGGTAGCACAGATGTTTCAAGAACCGGTTATGTGCCTTATCCATAAAACAGATACCAGGTAACACTCTGGCCACTGAATTTTGCATTAGCTAGTATTTCAAACCTTTATGTAGCAAATTAATGCAAAGTCCAAATCCTATACATATTGTTATCTTCTGTTTTAGGAACATATATAACTGCAACTTTCATCTTTTACCTGCCTTTGATGACCAGATGTGGATTTGACCTTGATTATGGTAACTGAATGACACTGCTTATACAGTTATAGATTAAACCATTCTAGACCAGATGGGAACTGAAATCATATAATCATGGTACCAGAAATGAAGTCTCACTATATAGAGAATCTTTTTCTTATTAGAGAGGAATTGTGCTGAGATGGAGATATAACATGCACTCTAATGCCCTCTCATGGATTGTTTTATTCCAACTAGTTTTTATATATTGAAATTACCAGTATTTATTCCAATTATGAGAAATAGATTTTATATATTTATATATACATATGCATGCATGCATGCATACATACATATACATACACACATATATATACAAACATACATTATATACATACATACATACATACGTGCATGCGTGTGTGTGTGTGTGTGTGTGTGTGTTACATATCATGGGTTTGCTTTGCTTTGTTTTCTATTCTTTTTTTCATGAAAGCCATACAAGCACGACCGGGATGTGAGGAATGAGATAATGCTAGGTAATATGGAAATTACAATGAATCGTGGGTGAATCATGGGTGATTCATTCATTCAATATGATCCTTCCAAAAATTATTCATGGTTCATTTTATGCTGGGTTTGAGGAGCAAAGTGGCCACTCTGTTTGCAAGACAATGCGATGCAACTATTGACAGAATTTTTTTTTTAAATGCCACTACACTAGCTTTGTAAAACATAGCCATTTGGTACAAATTATACTTGGTGTTGTATTAGACAGGTGCTGCCCATCGAGTCAACAACAGAACATCTTGACATTGGAGCTGTTGGAAAAGATGTTTTCCCTAAATGAAACTGATTAGCATACAACACAGCTTGAGGAACGAGAATTTGTACAGATTACTCTGAGACTTTTCTTGGCTTGCTAAGCATACAGATGAAAAAGGGAAATGTGCACTAAAGACAGAGTATGAATAATAGTCATTTGTGCTAACAATAACTAGAAAATTACACGATGAGTGGAATTCTATGCCCTAGAACCGTCTGTCATGGCATCAGTAGCTAAATTCTAATTCAGAGCCCACAGCTTTTATGAAATAAATGAACGGTATTGCCATTAACTTCAATAGAATGCTAACATTCTTAAGGGGATGGCTTACATCAACATTTCTTAAAAATGCACGTTGTACAATATACCATACCCACAAACAAGCACTTTGTAGCTAAACATAAAAGTATTACAAAGAATTAATGTAAATATATGACTATTATATTGCATAAAATACACTACCATAACAAGGGATACATCCTTAATTATGTTTTAGTATTTACCTTAATTATGAGTTTCACTGTAATTACCATAAAGTAGCACAGTTATCTTATATAAGCCTTTGTTTAAAAATGTTTATTAGCAACTTTTTATTGCAAATATATGCAATAAAACAGAGTTTTCTTCTTCAGTGGCCTAATGTCTTCTTTCAAGGACAATGTATTATGCTAATAAATTTAAAACACAGAAATAAATAAGAAAATCAATAAGACACCTGCACTTTCAGATAACTGTTTTTCAGTCAGAAACATTTAAAATAAGTTTTCTATTGACCTTCTATAACTTTGGGGAAAATTATTAGCACTAGAGGCAGGGGTTTAAATGACTCTCCCAGAGACTTCCGGTGGCAGGCTACTCCGTTGGACGCAGCTGTTGCTGCCTCCCGCCTGTTTCTGCGTAAAAGCCGTTTTGACAGCTTGCATCTGCTGTCAAACGGCTTGAAACCTTTCCCCTGGGCATAGGGGGATGGGTGAGCTGCCCGGGGTAGGAGTTGAGTTCCCGAGTCGTCCCAGGTGGACGATGTAGGTGAGNAACTGATTAACTCTTTAACTAACTCCACTTCCTTTTCTCTAAATCTTCTCTCTCTCTTCCTGTTTTGTTATTTTTTATTGGTGCATTCAGAGCTGAAGGCAAAGAACCACCTTAGGACTTTTCATTTTAAGTTCTATTTAGTATCCAATTGATTTCTCTGGGGTGCCCAATAAAGAATCAATCCTTTGATTCCCCAGAGTCCAGTTGGTTCCTTTTGCACTTTCAGGAGATTCCCAGTTTCTTGAGGTTCTTTGCCCACTTTTGTATCTTGTGTTATCCTTATTCCTGCTTATGGTCCATTTTCCCCTTTCGTTTGCAAATGTATCATGTTCTTCTCTCTCAGCCCCTTTTTTTCACTAACACCGGAGATTTCCTTGACTACAGCAACCCTTTGCTTTGCCATGTCCTTCTACACATCATTGGCAAATATTACCTTCCCCGGTTTCTGATTTTCTCTATCATTCTGCAAAGGGCTATTTAGAAATATTAGACTGACCCAACTATGGAGTTGGTATTGTTCTGGTTTTCCCCCCTCCCCTTTTGTAAAGTTTTGTACTTGATTTTGTGTTAAAAGTAATATCTGGTTGTTTGAGTTTCAGCTATTCCCCCCCCCCCATTTAAGAAGTATATCCCATTATACTGAGGCTCAGTATGAAAAAAAAGTGATACTTTCCCCCACAATAGAGATATTTCTAATGTAATCTACTTGATCCCCTGCAAAGATTGCCTCTGCAAATATGTAGGACAGATGGGGAGGAAGTTAACCATCTGATTGCAAGAACACAAGCGAGCGGTCAGACGAGGAGATCCAAACTATTGGTAGCCTCACCTTGCAGTGAACAAGGACATACATCCAATTTTTCAGCTACTAAGATTTTGTTGGCCGAGCAGAGACAAAAATAGCCAGGGAAATCTGGGCATAGGGGGATGGGTGAGCTGCCCGGGGTAGGAGTTGAGTTCCCGAGTCGTCCCAGGTGGACGATGTAGGTGAGAACTCCTCCGGAGCCCTGAGGCTTCTCCGCGATCCAGGACGCCTTCGCTTCGGCGAAGCTAGGAGCTGCCGCACCGCTGCAACTTAAAGTGAACTGTGAGTTTTCCTTTGAAGCAGACGANCAGCAAGAAGTGAAAGTGATTTCCGGTTTGGAACTTTTGCTACTTTGAATCTGCGTATTATCTGTTTTGGCTGAATTGCTTATAAGACTCTTTTATAATTGGGAATCTACTGCTAACATGGCTTTGAGAAAAATTGCGCCTTCAACTTTAAAACTGACTACATCTCCGATGTTGCAGACACTTCAATTAACTTCTAAAACTTCTCACTTGCCACCCCCGTCATTTTCCTCACCCCCACCGTTTTTTGGTGGAGAGCTACAGGACTTGATGTCTGTAATGACTAAATGACTCTCCCAGATTGTGTAATCCTCATTGACTGCTGAATTTATCTATGATGTCAACAAGAAGTCATAAACGTGAAGTGCATTTTTAAAAAGGGGGGGATAATTATTAATAAACAAATAATTACCATAGAAAAGATGTCCCTATGGCAGGGGTGTCAAACTCGCAACGTCACGTGACGTGTCGTAACGTATTGTGACTTTTTTGCCATTGCCGGCAATGGGGTGGGCGCAGTTTCGCTATGATGCATCTGGCCCGCCAGCCAGCAGTTTGACACCCCTGCCTTAGGGCCTTTAAATCATGAAATAGAAGACCCTCTGATGTGGGATAGGACAGTAGGGCTGATAATACAGGTAGTTCTCGACTTACGACCACAATTGAGCCCAACATTTCTGTTGCTAAGTGAAACATTTGTTAAATGAATTTTGCCCCACTTTATGACTTTTCTTGTCATAGCAGTTAAGTGAATCACTTCAATTATTAAATTAGGAGCAGGGTTGTTAAGTGAATCTGGCTTCCCCATTGACTTTGCTTTTAAGAAGTCGTAAAAGATAATCGTGTCACTCCAGGACACGGCAATGGTCATAAATGTGAGACAATTGCCAAGCGTCCAAATTTTGATCACATGACCATGGGGATGCTGCAATGGTTGTAAGTGTGAAAAACGATCATAAGTCACTTTTTCAGTGCCATTGTAACTTTGAATGGTGACTAAATGAACTATTGTAAGTCAATGTTCTGTCCCAGCCTACGTCCATCCTTGTTACGTCACAAGAACAAACCCCTCTTAAACAGTAGGCTGGGAAAACCAACCTCTTTTTATTTCCAAAACAGTCCTGATAAGTTTTTTTCCAAAACAAAAAAACACAGAATACTTTCCTAACAGATAATTGGTTACAAAAGCAAACAGAGCAGAAGTTTAAACAAGAAATTCACTGATAAAACAAAACAGACCATGATCCTTCGAAGTTCTTTACAAACGGTTGCCTTCAGCAACCAGCACCGCCCACACCTTCCCTTTTTATAAAGCAGTCCCAAGGCGTGGCTTCTCAATGCCTTCTCCTCCTCCCCTGGAATTGTCATATTGACTGCTGCTGATCTGCTCTAGCTAATTGCCTGCGTCTACAAGCATCAATCATGTCCATCAGCTGTGAATCCTCCAAATCCGACTCACTCTCCCCACACAGCTGAGCTTCATCCGTAACACGACTGGAGGGGCCAGGCTCTTCATCAGACTGTGAGTCTTGTAATTCATCAGAGTCTCCCTCTGACTCTGATTGTCCTCCAAATGCCTCCTCCACCTCCTCCTCAGATTCCCCGGACTCAGCTGTTGGGAACACAGGCTGGCACGGAATCACGACAGTCAAGGACTACCTGTAGAGCCAGCATTTGAAAAAAGCATTTACTTGTCTGAAAGGACAAGAAAAAAACAAGTTCAAGGACATTCATCAATGTCTCTGCATTATTTTTTTCTGCAGTCTCTGATGCCTGTGGTGATAGTTCAACATTTGTGTGCCACAGAGGCCAATCAAATCTATAAGCAGGGCATGAGTACAGTAACATCTTCCTACAAATGTACTCCACCAACTGGTTTCCACTGCTTCCACATTAAGCCATGTTGGCATATGAAACTTGACAGCAGATTCTCCTCATGCTTGCTTGTTTTGAAAGCCATCCACATTGACAGGAATCACTGCATCTTCTGCCAGCAAGATTCCTTCTGTTTTGTCTCTCCTGAATCTCGTATAATTCAGTTTTATAGATTTACCTGACATTCCAGTGTTATGAAAGAGGGACACATTTCACTTCTCTACACTATAAGTAATGTTACATGCCACTAAAATGTCAAAAGCAAGGAAGTGTATGGTGATGGAAAGAAGGTACATCCAATAAAAAAAGCCTCAAGGGCCAGACTGAGGAATCTTGTGGACCACATTAGGTCTACAGGACAGACAAACTCCATTTTTTATTTAAGTCAGACTCTGAAAGGGCTCTGCAGGTGTTACTAATAACTGTTTTATATAGCGTTATCCTTTTCATGCAGCATTTGAACCCATTAAAAGAGACACTGCAGCTAAATGATTGTTACAGATGAACTTAATGTGTTTTTCCAATTTACCCTTAGTCAAGACATCAATGAATTTAATTATTCATTCAGTCATTCTACTTATATCCTGCCACAATCAAATGACTCTAAATGGTTAAAATAATATACAGATACTCCTCGACTTACAACAGTTCATTTAGTGAATGTTCAAAGTTACAACAGCACTGAAAAAAGTGACATATGACCATTTTTCACACTTATGACCATTTCAGCATCCCCATGGTCATGTGAGCATAATTCGGACCCTTGGCAACTGATTCACATTTATGACGGTTGCAGTATCCTGGGGTCATTTGATCCCCTTTTGTGATCTTCTTTTAAGCAAAGTCAATGGGGAAGCCAGATTCACTTAACAACCGTGATACTAACAACTATAGTGATTCACTTAACAACTTTGGCAAAAAAAGGTCGTAAAATGGGGAAAAATTACTTTAAAAATGTTTTGCTTACCAATAGAAATGTTGCACTCAGTTGTGATCATAAGTCGAGGACTGCCTATAGTTAAAATAATATAGCAAGTTGAAAACATCCATAATAGAAGGAAAATCAACATAACATCAAAACAACATAACACTAAAATAAGAACTCAAGAATAAAACCAATTCAAAAAATTAAATTGACTAATTTAATTAGAATGCTCTGCAGAGTAGTTTTGTTTTCAGCATTTTTCTGAATTTAATCAAGGAGAAAGCAATCCTGATTTCCATAGGGAGGCAGTCGCAGAAAATCACTGTTACCACAGAGAAATAGCACTCTGGCCTCGGCATCTTTTACCTCCTGAAAATAGGGCTCAAGGGATAGCTTCTTCCTGAGTGACCTAAGTGATCAGGCTGACTTTGAAGGAAGCAAGCAGTCCCAGAGATAATGCCAAGCCACAAAGGGCTTTATGAGCCAAAAGCAGCACTTCAAATTGCACCCAAAAGCCTAATTTTTAGCCAGTATGGGGTCCATAGCAAAGAGGTTATCTGCTTGCAGTGGTAGGTGCATACGGACCACTGCATTCTGAACTTATTACAGCTTCTAAATTGTCTTTAAAGGAAACTGCATATAAAGTCTAACCAGGGCATGAATTACTATAGTGAGATGTCAAATAGTGCACCAACCAAAGCTGGGCAAAGACCCTTCTAGCTCCAGCTTCTGCCTGCTGCCCTAGCAAGAGCTTTGGTTCTAACAGGACCCCCAACTCACAACCTTCTTCTTCAGGATAGTGTCTGCCTGTCTAGAAATAACACTGGTGATGGTTAATGGACAACCTTTATGGATAATTGGTATACACAGTATACACAAGGTGACCGAACTAGATATTGCATCACTCGTGGTCAAAAACTACAGAGGCAGCAATTAGACTACAACAGTTCTTTTAAGAACTCATTGACAAAAGATATTGGACCTCAAACCCATATTTTGTAACTAAACATAGAAGGTGAGTACAATGTGAATACAAGTCTGGCCATAGATAATATAATAGATGTTACAACACTACAAGAGACTCATTTGGCTGATAAGGAACAGATTATAGTGCAAGGGAAGATGCTGGAGTACAAAATTGTAACTGACATAACGTCTAATGTTCATGGTTCCATAATGTACCTCCATCATGACATCAAAGAATACAAGATCATTAATTGTACCCAACAATACAACATTAAATAACTGAAGTAACAGGAATAATGATAATGGCGATTTACAAACCTCCCAGCATTTAGTGGCCTAATCCACCACTGTCAACCCTGGACCATCAAGAAGTATATATAGGTGATTTTAATAATCACCATACTGACTAGGGACATAACAACAATGAGAATGGGGAAATATTAACAAACTGGATATAACAGAATGAGCTTCACCTAACACAGGGGTATCAAACTGCCGCCCCATGGGCTGGACGTGTCATGAGGAAACCACGCCCACCCTATTGCTGGCAATGAGGGAAAAGTTCCAATATGTCGCATGATGTCACATGATGTCGCGAGTTTGACATGTCTGACCTAAGATTTGTAAACCTTCCATTCTGCAAGATGGCAAAATGAAACAAACCCAGATCTTTGCCTAGTAATCACAGGCAACTTAAAAATCTCCCTCCACTATACAAGGAAAGTCCTACCAGAATTTGTGAATAACCAACTTACTTAGTCAAGAACTACAATTGCCTCTCATAATATCAACTTGGATATCGAGGTGGAACTTCAGGAAAGCAAACTTGAAACAATACTCTAAAGAAGTAGACTCCAATACGGTGGATTCCTCCTTCAGTAAAAAATTATCCCCAATCCGTGGGAGTCATAATCATGGCAGCAAAACCTAAAATATCTCATGGGTACAGAAAAGAATACATTCCTTGTTGGAACCACACCACAGAAAAATTGTATGAAGAATATCAAAAACAGGCGATCCCAATCTGGGAGAAGAAATACATTTCCATTAACAAATACTACAAAGAAAGATGGATAGAAATAACTGAAAACTTAGACTTCACCCATAGTAGCCAAAATGCGTGGTTCTATTACTGGGAAACCCAAATATAATCATCTCAGATAGCTTTACATATAAAGAATCAGGCAGAAAATGTTCCTTTAGTTCCTTTAGATCTGCACTTTGGAAAAGAGGTAAAGCAACAAACAAGTAGATTAAATGAACAAATTATAGAAAACTCAATTCTTTCTTTGCCATTCTCAGAAGCTGAGTTGGAAAGAGCTATAAAAAGCCTCAAAGTAAGGAAGGCCACTGGGCCTGAATTCTCATAGTTTATTAAACATTTAGGACCACATGCTAGAAGATGGCTATAACGATTTTATACAGATGCTTTAAACACTGGAAAGATCCCTGGTCACTTCAAGATATCCCAAACCCTTGCCATCCTAAAACCTGGAAAACCATACGATGATCCAGCTAGCTGCTGCCCTATAGCTCTGCCGAGCATTTGCTATAAACTTCTGGAACAATTACTTTATAACCAAATATATCAACATTTTGATAGGGTCCCTTCTTTCCAGGCTGGTTTCTGCACCAGGAGAAGCTGCTGCGAGCAAGTTCTGGCCCTTACTTCATTAATCAAGGCTGATAAATGGACGAAAAAACTTATTTGGCTTTTATTGATTTGACTGCAGCTTATGTCATGCTGTGGCTTGATGGTTTAATGCTCAGGCTGAAGAAAACTATTCCATGTCTAAAAGTAACAAGCTTTCTGGAGAACATATTTAAAAAACGATAGCTCAAGGTCTCTAGAAAATCCTTTCCCATTAAGAATGGCTTGCGACTTCTGGTTCCAGATTGTGGCGTGTGCAGTCATGTAGAGAGACTCCTCTCTTCTCTGGCTGCTTTCCCTCTGCCGGTAGACCCTTAATCGGGTCGAAAAGCCGCCCTGGAGGGGCGACTACCATTGAGGAGGCCCTCGTTGACTGCGGAAGGGCGGCAGCTCCTTCTGCGGTCCGAGATTGCTCCTTAGGGCAGACGAAGAAAAGATCGGCCAGTAAAATGGCCGATCACTTTGCTGCAATAACCGAAAGTCAGAAGAACATCTAAGCATAAAGAACCATTGTGGTTGATCCAGGTGAGTCTTTTTCTTTCCTCTCTTAGCCCTTTTTTTTCCCTGTAAAAAGCATTTTTTGAATTATTTCCTTTCTTTGAGAGCGGCGTTTGTCAGTGTGGGAAGAGAAGCTTTGAAAAAGGAAAGAAAATTAATTTCATTGACTACTTTTTACTTCTATTTACTTTGGGGTCTTGAAAAAATTCTTATTATTGAATTTCATTACTGGATTTAGTTTATATGTGAAGAATACTATTTTTTCCTGATCTTTTTGTTATTTTTGGTGTCTGGGAAGAGATTTTATAATCTACTGAGGACACCTTGTGGAGAAATTTAAAACTGCAACTGTTTTTTTCTTGTTTGATGCTGAAGTTGGTTTTGACCTTCAGATCATCATAAAAGGGAAAAGACAAAGAAGTTCAATAGCTGTTAAATCTGTGGGGGTGGACACTGGCTAACTGTTATTAAATATAGCCTCCACTAAAAGATAACAGGATTGTTTCTAGTTACTATTGAAATGGAGAAACCCTATTTACAACTCAACTGTAAACTTATACTGGAAAAAATTTATGAAGCTACTGAGCAAGTATGCATTAAAATAAAAGAGATTACCACAGAAATAAAAAAAGAAACCCTCCTTTGAATTTACAAACCAACCTCCAGACTTCATTTGATTATCCTACAGACCAAAAAACAACAGAAGAGGAATCAACCAATACCAAAGAAGATTCTATGCCATTCTATGTACAACCTATTGAGACTCCTGATGATCAAAAAGTGACTTTAACTAAACCATATACAATTTCAAAAGTAACAGGAATGGACGTGCAAACACAATTTATTGAGAACTATGACAATTTTGACCAACTACTAACCACAAAATTGGACATAATTGAGTGTCTTACTCAGCAGAATCAAATGTTGAGACTTGAATTTTTAAAGCAACAAAGGATCAGTTACAAAGGAGTCAGGTTCCTAAAACAGAGGATGGGACTTTTTTTTTTTACTCAAATGATACCACGAGGAATAAAGAGAGATTTGTTTCTTGATATAGAGGCTCTGTTATGGAAACCTGCTTGGCACAAAAAGAAAGCTAGAATAAGACTTAAGAATGTGACTTAAAATTGTATGCAATGGGTTAAAAAGGCTCTTTAGACATGGATTGATTTAAGGTTTAACATTTAGAATTATTAGTGGGAGGAAAAGTTTTGGTTAGTAGAATATATATTTGAGATACAGACTGTATTTTTTGAATTAATGTGTTTATTTTATGTATGATAATTATTTTGTATTGGAAGGAGAATAAGAAAATGGATTGTGTTAACAGAAGATATGGTATTAGTAAATGAGGAGATACTAGAACAAGAATAGAATATGTTCAGGAAATATAAGAATGTAATTGTGGGAATAATATGCTTTTCTTTTTTTTCTTTTTCTTTTAGATATTATAATTATTATGTTATGAACAGAGGGAAATTACGGATACCCGAAGTTTAAATAATAAGTTTAGTAATGGCTAATTGAAATATGGTAATTGGAATTTTGTAAAGCTTAAATACAGGATTGGGATTTTTACAATTAATGGCTTTTCATAAATTTTATTGATTGATGGATTTGTACTAGAAATGTATTAATCTGAATATGTTACATGATTGGTGGGAACTAGAGAGGGAATTTTTAACGAGTTAATTTGAATTATACATAAATGTGTTGGTTTTTGGATAACTGACTACCCCATCACCACGCTGTTTCCTAAGCACTTTGTTGTAAAAACTGAAAAACTTAATAAAACTTGCATTAAAAAAAAGAATGGCTTGCCACAGGGATCAGTTCTAGCCCCATTCCTATTTAATCTATATACTAGTGATTTACCCAGAAACCAACACTGAAAAATTTTGCTGTGCCAATGATATGGCAATAGCTATTCAAACCAAGGATTTTGAGGAAGCAGAATACATTCTTACTAAGGATCTGAGGTCACTAAACCAATATTGTGAGAAGTGGAGGCTATGCCCAAACCCAAATAAAAGCTTCTACTGAAGTTGCCATATTTTAACTTATTACCATCAAACATTGCAAGTAGAATGGACAAGTTCAAAACATGTGAACATATTGGATCAGAAACAGAGATGTGATTTGCTCAGGGATGGGCCCATATGCTCTTAATGCTAAATTATTTTTAGTCAGAGCAGAATCCAGACTGCACATAGCACAAAAAGTGATCTGACACAGAAGGGGAATTATGTCTCTGAGCAACTGCAAGATAGAGGCTCATACTGCAGATCCCATGATGACAAAAATTGTAGGTTATATTTAATTATGGTGTGTCATACTACCTTTTTCACCTCATAATTACTGACAATTTATCTGGAAGGTGACAATTGTTCACTTGAGGAGGATTTCAAATTATGAAAGATGCTCTTTATTAACAATGTTTTCCTTTTTTTCAGATGCTTAATGACTAGAAATGTTTCACTATTTTTGCCTCTATTTGCAGTGACTGAAAAGCTATTCAGTGTGGAACCTACCTTCAGTTTAATATGATCTTCAGGAATTTATACGTGCCGTTAAAAATTTCAAAATAAATCCCCCAAGTAGGTCTTTATGACTTTTATGATAGAAAGCAACTCCGTTTTCAAAAGACTTCATCGGCATGAATGTGGACACAAGTTTTTAAAGCTGCCCACATCCTGGCACTGTGGTCATTCACTGTTTAATGACAAACAAATGCTGTAGCATACTTGCTATGCCAGGAATCAAAATGTTTTCAGTGTGAAGCCAGCTGAGGAATTTCTCTGAAGTCTATTAAGTCTCCTCTTAAATTATCCAATTCTTTACATTTCAGTCAGTCCAAAACCACACTGGAAAGTTAAATACAACTCATCCTTAATAAAAGTTCAGAAGAAGTGATGAAGTGAAAAAGAAAATCAGGACAAATAATATCAAACATAACTAAATCAAAATATATAAGACAGAAATAATATTTTAATAAAATAAATTTTGGCTCGTATTACGTTGGGTTTTCATGATCGCTTCAGGACATGTAGCATCCTGTATAGAAATCTTTATATATATTTTTCTCCTTTTTATATGCAGATTCTTTTCTCAGGAATTATGACCAGATTTCTGTAGCCTTATGGCAATGAAAGCTGTTGGGCAGCAAATAACAGACATTTTTTCTGTATTTTTTTTCTAATTGGGTAGGAGGTGTGAGAATGAATGATGATTCTGCTGGTTAAACAAAACTTTTGAGATGCTAGCCACAATTGTGGGACAAGCTGCTAAACCTGCTTTCCATTTCAAAAGGATTAGTTTTAGAAGATAAGTTACTCTCTACTATTTACTAGTGTGCTTTTCTCTCTCTCTCTCTCTCTCTCTCTCTCTCTCTCTCTCTCTCTCTCTCTCTCTCTCTGTGGGGGTGGGGGGTGAGTGTGGGGGTGTTTGTGTTTGTAGTGCCATTTTTAGGAAGACTCCACTCACAAAGAAAAATATCTTTAAATATACATAGACACAAACTATATTTACCACCATTCCAGAGACAATAAAAAAACTAAGAAGGAAACAAAAGGACTAGAACACATTCTGTCCAATAACCAGCAGGGATTAACACCAGACATAAAATCTAGCAGAAAACAATACCCTAAATAAGGAACTATCAGCAAGAAACCATAACTCTGTGGGAAGTCAGGCCCCCTCCCCCCAGAGAAAGAAATATTTTGGGGAATATTAAAAAAGCAGAATATATTTCCCCAAAGGAATAATAGAAAATCTTAGGCAGAAACCACCACCACCCCAAGTCTCTCTGCCCCAAGCAGAAATCACGTCTGTAGAAATGCAGATCTGATAATCCTATTCAGAAAGATTGGAGCCAGGAAGCTTGGAGCTGATGAGATTAGAAAGACAAAGACCTCTAAAATCTACATCTCCCCCCAAACTTTAAGGACAAGAAACATGATCTTTAGGATATAATAGGATTAACCCACCAATATCAAAAAGGACACCCTCAAAAGAACCTCAGGTCAAAGTTCATGCCACAGGAACAGGAACTCCAAACACAAAAGCCCAAGAAGGTATTAAAACCCACCACTCCCAGCTACATGTGGTCAGCTTTCCCAGAGCCACATTTCTGTCTGGCTCTGCTCTTTAATAAACTACAACCTTTTTTCTTCTAATAATATTTTATTAGTTTTCTAATTTTACATTTAAGTATTTAAAAAGCAATGTGGTGGCTGGGTTAGTCAATAGTTCAATAACATACAAAAATCTTTAGTACAAATCTCAAGTTACAGCATCAAATATTTCTTCTCTTTTTCCCTTAATATCTACTAGCTCGTATTTAAGCTAATACAGTTCTTATTATATCAACTAAGTAAAAACATCATTATTACATTTATCAATAAATCTTTAACTTATACATATCTTAATTACTTTTACATTCAATCTTTATAGGCAATCAATGTCCTGTTATTGGTTTTTTCCCAATTTTTAGTTTCTCATCAATATTCAAATTTAACATTTGATATTTATAATTTCCAGGCTTTAGGTAACCAAAGTTTCCCTTATCTCAATTCATAACAGAATCTAATATTCAAAATACACATCTTATCTATATGAGTATAGTCTTGTTCTATTTTCTAAAAGTTATCTATTTCCCACCATATTAAATCATCTAATTAATAATACAGTATCCCCTTCAATAAATCAAAACCATTATATATATTGTCTGGGTTAATCAACAAATCAAACATGTTCATAATTTTTTTTTCTTTTGGGTCTAATTTTTAAATATTAAACAAATAGAATCCTTATTTTCAACTAATTTCCAAATGTTTTAAATTTAATGACCAAAATGCCCCTTATCTCAACTTCTTTCTTTAACCCTCTAATTGGTAATATGAAATCCCCTCTAATAAATCAAAACCCCAATTTTCTTCAGCCTTATTCTGGCTTTCTTCCTTTGCCAACTAGCCTTCCATGTCAGTGCTTTTAAATCATCAAATAGATCTCCCTCTATTATTATATTATCTGTTCTTCTTTCTCCTCAAATTTCTTCTGATTTATATAGAAAGTCCTTTCAATTTTCAATGTTGTCACTCCCTTTTCTGGATTTTTCATTAACTGTATTTGAGTCCTCTGCCTTAGTATTTGATTGTTCCACTTCTGTTATCTTATGCGTTGTTAGTTCTTTGGTTGTAGTCAAAATTTGGGTTTGTATATCTAAGCTGGCATCTTGTTCTTTTATGTTGCATCTTATTTTGTCATGCTGAAAGAATGGTTTCATGTATTGTTTTCAACATGGAAAGGATCTTTTCCTGGTCTTCATCCATAGTCTCTTAATAGTGTGTTAAGTTGAGGACTTTAAAATCAGACGTCAAAAATAATTTTATAATTAGGTATGGGACCTCTATTTCACATATTATATGTGGTCTTTATAGTAAAAGTCATTTGTCAAGTAAGATTTTATAATCCAAGGTATTTCATCATCTCATGTAATAACCAATGTTCCTCAGATAAAGAAATAGGAAAGCAATTCCCCACATATAGCTCTGAAAGTCAGTAAAGGTTTACATTCATAGTTCAAGCAGGCCAGTTATGCCGCTCAGAAATTCTCTTTAAAGCTGAGTTTCTCATAGGTGGTATCTATCAAGGTTGAAAGAGTTTTATCTGAAGTCTGGCCTTCAAGAACCCCACATTCATCAGTAAAGTAATGGATAATAAAACATCTCCAAGCAAGCAACCAAACTCAGAAAGAGCACCAAGCACAGTAAACCCTGAGCAATATATATTCTCTTCCACTGAAATATAACCAAATCCAATACTTAAAACTTACACACATGCACACACACACACACACACACACACAATTTTTTTTGAAAATCCAGTAGTTTGAACTACTCCAGCTTCGTGAATAGTGGAAGTTCAGGCAGATATTGCAAAACTAGGAAATCACATTAGCATTACATACTGCATATGTGTTTTACTTGACAACTGAAAAAAAATCCTTGCAACGAGCACCAGTTGACATTGCTGCAGAAGTGGCTTTAGGAGATCCAAAGATGTTCTATTCACCCCAATGTTAGTGATCACAGAATTATTCTCAATCTGGGTCATACCACTTCTTTAAAAAAAAGTATAGCCTTTTAAAAATTGGACATCAGATTCAAAATTAGGGAAGAAAGTTAGACATTCATTAAGAAAAGATGAGCTTGCAAACGATTAATTTTAGATAACTCTTTTGCATATAGAATATGCGTCTGAGTTTCCTAGAAGCAAATATGTGCAAGAGTTTCAACTTATGATAACTCATAAAAGAATTGAACTATGATTGCATTAAAATTTAAATGATTAAATTATAATAACATTAATGAGGAAATGCTTTGGGCACCTTCTAATTTAGGATGGCTCACTGAGTGAGAAAAATCTAAGAATGCTTACTGTGAACTCTTGGATAATCAGAGCACGAGGAAGCCTTTTTTTTTTTAAGCCAGAAGCATCGTTTTCATGATGGATGGAACCAATTCTTAAATGTCTGGAGGCTAATGGAGACAGTGTACTCTGAAACACTCAGATTGCTTTTGACTATTGAAAAGTCTTGTTCCTCAGCTGCCGGTGACATGGAGGTTTCTAATGATCAGCCAAAGTAACATGCAGTAACAGGAAAATAACATAGATCAGCCAGGCAGAACTGAAAGATTTGTTCCCCAGTGACTGCCTAAGAGAGTCTTTTATAATGCAATTTGTTTGTGATACCAAGTCATAAGACCATTTTCCTTCTTTCTCAGTGATGACAATACTTGTGAGGAGGAGGAGGAGAAAGATGGGGAAGACTGATGAGACACATACAAGAAATAGTTACTTGTATAGTTGTTAGTTGCTCTGAAGGCTAATTCCAGTTGTCTGTTTCTGATGGGACTGCTAGTGAAATGGCATGGTTGACCATGCATACACATGTACAAATAGAGAATGGATTATGGATAAAGCTGTGTGAGGTGGGGTAGGGTGGAGCAATGTTTTTGGCAGTGATTTAATCTCCGAGCTTGCCATTTAGTTCCTAAATGTTTTGTTACCAGGATAGGTAACATCATCAGCAGGACTTCAGTAGAAATATCTTGCTCTATTCCTCTTTAGCTTATATATGTCTTTTGTGTTGGTGTGGTCAGTTGGTCACCTGACTGGCCATTTGTCTGGCACTATAATTAACTGCTGAGGAGCTGGTCAGTTCCATTGTTGATTGGCCATTCAAATGGACTGGTTTCTTAGGTGTTCATATGCTGGATCTAAATCAATATGCTTGTTAATTGCCCCTTTTGTAGAATACCAGGCTTCAATAAATTCACATGTATGGCGAGTGTTGGCATGGCTGATGATTTTCTTTCCGTCCCAATCGAACTGGCTTGTTGTAAATCGCTGATTTTGAGCCACATCAACAATGAGCAACACATGTGGCTCAAAATCTGCGATTTACAACTCTTTGTTTTCTGCCAGCAAACTAACTTCATCACATCAGATGCAGAGAAAAAACAAATCACTTTTTTCAGTCAGAGGTAGCCCATTGGTCATGAGATATTTTCCAGCAAGGCTTTATCTGCTGAGGCCCCAGTAGATTGAGAAAAATAGTATACTGCTAGTTTTTTCTCTCTTTTAGCAATCTCTTACTCACTAGGTCTTCTTTGTACCATTGCCATAGCAATGGAAGCAGTTAATCCTGCTTTTCCTCCCCTTCCATATATAGAAAGGGCCATTTCTTCTTGCTCTTGCTCTGGTGTCACCTTCCCCAACTGTAGACTTAGCAATGTGGCCCCTGGAGAATAATGTTTGTTGGACCTCAAACATAGACCAGATTGCCAATATGCTCAGCACAGGTACAAGATGTGATGTGACTTCCTGGATTTTAATACTTTCTTACTGCTTACAGATGCCAAGACTTACACCAGGAAAAATCTTTGGTCTGGATTTGGAAAATACTACTCCATCAACTCTGGTTCCTACATGATCCCACCATCGCTGGACTCCTACAACACACCCAACCAAATTATGGCTTTATAAATCTTGTGAAACAAGCTGCTGGTTGTAAAAAAAAATTAAATGGAATATTCAGGAAATTTTTATTCATAATCCTCAAAAATATTATGTATTATCACTGCTTGTTTATCGATGTTCTGCTTAATTTCCAATCATTAAAAATAATCAGAAATCAGTGTTTTCTCTTTTAAATTCTCAATTAGGGATTTACAGCTAGTCATATACACCTTGCAGACTGTCTGTTTGGCGTCAGAATCGAGAGTCTGTAAGTCCCTCGGGACTCCTATTTTTAGCGGTTGCAAAGAACCTAGGCTAGCCAATGATTAGGGTTTACAAGCTGAAGTCTACTAATTTCCAGAAAGTCACAAGTTACTCACTTTAACTTCAGTTCCATCTGGATGTTAAATGGCTGCAAGTACCTATAATAGAGGTGTCGTAGGTATTATTTTAACCTCACACATAAATATGTAAATAATCATTGCTATTCTACTCAGAATTGTACATATGATCTTATTTTAGCTTTCCTTTGCTTAATAGACCTGTGAAGGTCATAAATGCAAGGATTAGTTGTAAAGTTACTTTTTCATCACTGTCATAATAGGCAGCCCATTGCATGTTTTTATGGCTCGGCACAAAGAAATTGCACCAATTATAAATTCAGATAGTCTTCAAAGGCAGTACCATGTAGCATACATTGAAGTACATTCTAGATGTAGTAAAGGCATGGGTAACTGTTGCCATGATCTCCCTCTCCAGAAAGGGCCATAACTGATGCATGAACAAAGCATGCACATGCTGATGCATGCATACGCAAATACACTTAGCAGGGGATGCACCTGGCTATCCAGCAGTAACCATGAGTGAAGAAGACCAGTAAGTTTATGTAGATGTTAAAGACAATGAAAGATTAATTTTGCAGTACTCCACAAAGTAAAAACTGCTGGATTGATCTCTCCTCCCACCAAGACCATATAAAACTGCTCATTTAGGAAAGAGCAGGAACAGTCTTCTAACTTTCACAGGTAGTCCAGGATACCAGAGCCAAAACTACTGCTATATGTCACCCCTTCTCTTCATTAAACTAGACATACCCAATTCCAGCAATTGTTCTTTATACGCTTTAGTCTCCAGTCCTCTGATTATCTTTGTTGCTCTTCTCCGCACTCTTTCTAGAGTCTCAACATATCTTTTACATCGTGGTAGCCAAAACTGAATGCAGTATTCCAAATGTGGCCTTACCAAGGCATTATAAAGTTGTATTAACACTTCACATGACCTTGATTCTATCCCTCTATTAACGCAGCCTAGAACTGTGTTGGCTTTTTTGGCAGCTGCAGCATGTTCAAGTCTGTCAAGATCCTTCTGTATCTTAAGATCCTTCTGTATCTTAAGCCTATAGTGTTGGCTATTCCTGCCAGCTTTGTGTCATCTGCAAATTTGATGAGTTCCCCATCTATCCCCTCATCCAAATCATTGATGAAGATGTTGAAGAGTACTGGGCCTTGGGGTACCCCACTGCATGGTTCCCTCCATGTAGATGCAGTTCTGTTGAGGACTACATATTGAGTGCAGTTGGTCAGCCAGTTATGAATCCATGTGGACCAACTTTTCCTGGATCTAGCCATTCTCTAACTCACAGAACAATAGAATTCATTTCAATATCACCTTTCCATTTCCTCAGAATCAACAGGTTGAATTGTGAAATAATCCCACAAAATACTATTCTATCTTCTTTGAGCTTACATTTTTGGAGTCTAGAAATGAGCAAATCTGACCAACATTTTACCAATAGTAAAATGTTACATAAATGACTCACTGACTCATCCACTGATATAGTGAAGATTATAAGCACGCTTCACAACCTTTATTACCACAATGTAGTCTCGAACATGAACTCTTCTCTATGTTCAGTTAACTTCTAGTTTCTCCACTGATTAGATTATCAGCTCCACTGATCAGCTAAAGCAGTGCTTAGGAGATACTAGTTCATCTCCTAGAGTTCCTGAGTAAACCAAGGGACTCCATGGGATCAGCAGACAAGAAAGAAAGAAAGTGCCTAAGGGACAAGCGTTATAGTTACCTTTTCTTTTTCAGAGTTCAACCAGACACCACTTGCCAGCCCACTGAGTTCTCCAAGCACCTACAGGAATCTGAGTGGAGCTATACGATGTGTAAAACAAGCCATCCTAATTACTCTTCCCACCATGCAGATATTCTAATGATTCAGATTGGTAGGTGAACTGATTATGGTAAAGGATTAATTCTCAAGTGATTCACTTAGCCTGAGGCCAAGACTAGATCTAACATATGACTCCTGCATGGGGTGCACCAAATATTATTGGAACAAGCCTATTGTTACTAGGGTGGCCATGAAATCCCAAGCCTTCCCTGAGCCTCTCCCATGGTACGGAGATTGAGGTCCCTTAATATCCCAATACAAACCAACAATTAGGTTTAGAAGCTCAGAAACATATCTTGTAATGCAGCAAGGAAACAGTATAAAAGTACACATCATTCTCACATATAGACACTCACCTCAGAAGAGTGGATCCTGGCTGCTTACAATTTTTTTTCCAGATCTTTGCCATCCCTTCTTTTCTACTATGAGATTATGGCTCATGGAGGACATTCTTTCCAACAGATATCTCTTTGGCCAGAGAATTTATGAGAAGCATCTTAGCTTGATCCATTATTTCCTCTATTTCTACTGTCCCACACCTCCTTCTTCCTTCCAAATTAGTTCTTCCACAACTAGTCCCATAATTTATTTCTGTTCACTTTTACCACCACTAATACATCTGCCCCCATATACATCTGCCCCCATATACATCTGCCCCCATATACATCTGCCCCCATATACATCTGCCCCCATATACTCAGCTGTACATCTCCACCCCAGGCCACCCCAACGATGCCCTTGACGTGATGACCCGTTGCCTGGAGGCCGTACGGGTCTGGATGGGGAGGAACAGACTCAGACTCAACCCTTCCAAGACCGAGTGGCTGTGGTTGCCGGCGCCCCGGCATAGTCAGCTGACTCCATCGCTGACTATAGGGGGCGAGACTCTG
>NW_015386145.1:1279458-1281797 GCF_001527695.2 Protobothrops mucrosquamatus | reverse complement strand
CTTTTTCAACAAGCGGGACTGACCTAGGGTGAATTTTAAATAGGGAATAATTTTTTAAAGATTTTAATAATGACACAGCCATAAATATATTTGGTTTTTAATTGGTTTTATAGGGGAAATGTTTTTTGTGTTGTTTTTTAATATGCTGTGAGCCGCCCTGAGTCCCGTGGGGAGAAGGGCGGCATAGAAGTGAGTGAAATAAATAAATAAATAAATATTTGAGAGGATGTCACAAGGAAGAGGGGGTCAACTTATTCTCCAAAGAATCTGAAGGCAGGACAAGAAGCAATAGATGGAAACCTAGAACTAAAGAGAAATTTCATGACAGTGCAAACAATTAATCAGTGGAACAGCTTGCCTCCAGAATTTGTGGGTGCTCCATCACTGGAGATTTTAAAGAAGAGATTGGACAGCAATTTGCCTGAAAAGATATAAAGTCTCCTGCTTGAGCAAGGAGGGTTGGCTAGAAGACCTCCAAGGTCCCTTCCAACTCTGTTATTCTGTTATTACCATTCCAACCATGCTTTCTAAATATGCTTTTCACCTTTTCTTCTTCCTCCTCCATCTCTTTTACCCTTTTTTCCAGAAGATCCAGTTATGCCCACCATTACCATCCAATTTCTTAGTTGAGCTCTTTTAGACTGTTCAAACTGA
Organism: Protobothrops mucrosquamatus; assembly: GCF_001527695.2. Lineage (NCBI taxonomy): Eukaryota > Metazoa > Chordata > Lepidosauria > Squamata > Viperidae > Protobothrops > Protobothrops mucrosquamatus. The sequence goes on along the minus strand of NW_015386145.1, from coordinate 1,281,143 downwards.
TATGTGACTTTATGGTCCTAGTCACACTCCAACAAACTGAAGGATTAATCCATTCATTTGACATAGTTTTCACTGTTGGATGCACATTGCTTGTCACTATATTGTTAAGAATGTATGTGCATATCAGCAGCTATGTATGCGATTGAGATATAAAAAAAATATAATTATGCAGATGTTCTGAATATCTTCCAAAGTGAGAAAGATTCTAAACAGCAAAAGTACTCATCATTAATTTTGCATAATTATCCATAAAACCCATCAGCAAATGACCTTTTAGAGATAAATGGGTCCCACATTATTCCCAAAAAGGAGAATGCAATATTACTCATAATTCCAACTAGAATATGTGAATGTGTGTCTCCCTTCGCTGTTATTTCATTAGTATTTTGCAAAAACTAGTAAAACTGTAAGAGAAATCTTGGAGGTTTACTGAATGAGCATTAACTGCCATCTGCTGGCGATACAAATTAAATGTCAATTGGTTTTCCAGGTTAAACAAAACACAAGATTTAAACAAAACAGAACAAACAATAGAAGATAGCCTCACTAGACATAAAAGGGTCTAAATTCAATAGAATATCAGTACCCTTATTAGGCTAATTCAAAAATTACAAATAATTTGCAGAACGTTTGCATTTCTGAAATAATTCCTTCAGCAAGGTGAGTTTTAAGGCATGGGGAAAAAAAGCAGGGGAGAATTTAGCCAATGTTTTAAAATTAAAAGTGGGAGATGATTGCACAAATTCAGCTTCACCAAATGCCATTTGGTTTTCTGGCCGTCCCTCACAGTTTGAAAAAGGTTGATTCCCCCATTTTAGAAAATATCCATATACATACATACATACATACATACATACATACATATATATAAAATGAATTTTTAGAAAAGTATGACTGATAAGAGTGGTCTGAATAATGAGGGGAAACTAAGCTTTACTAAAAAGTTTGAAAACAGGACATATAATGACTTAATAAGATAACTTTTATAAATATAATGAAAACATAAGCTGATTAGAAAATATGTTATATGTTGATGTTATCATATGAATAAATACAAAAAATGTTTATATTCACCTTAGTATGTACTGAAAATATTAAGAATTATATTTGTTTAATGTAGACAAAAGGAGATTATTACTGGAAGAAGAGAGGATCAAGAAATATATTATCAACTAACATATTTATTAATTGGAGAAATTGAATTTGAATATATGAACCCAGACAACACACTGTTCACGAATCATTAAAGATTGTTATTGTAAAAAATTAATAAAATATATTTTTTTAAAAATATCCAAAAATAAGTAACTATCAATGATAGGGGTCAACGGGCAAATCACTAGCATCAGCAACTCCAGGAGGCAAGCTATTCCATTGATTAATTGTTCTCACGATCAGAAAATTCTGCTTACTTCTAGTTGGATATCTCTTTAACAAGGCTCCCACCCATTACTTCTTGTCCTGCTCTCTGGTGCTTTAGAGAAGAAGAAGACCGCCTTCTGCCACAGATTCCCTCCCATAGACCGGTACGCTCCCACAGAGCGGGCCTCCTCAGGGTGCCGTCGGCCAAGCAATGTAGGCTGGCGACCCCCAGGGGGAGGGCCTTCTCTGTGGGTGCCCCCACCCTCTGGAATGAACTACCCCCCGAGATCCGGATGATTCCGGATCTCCTTACTTTCCGCCGC
>NW_015386145.1:1275311-1277823 GCF_001527695.2 Protobothrops mucrosquamatus | reverse complement strand
AAGTATTTTAATCGGAAACACAGCTGGGAATATTTGGTTTTAATTCGGCTTTTATCAGGGTTTATTCTTTTGTATTTTTGTATTGTGTATTTTCTGTATTTTGGGTATATTATTTGTTTTTAATATGCTGTGAACCGCCCTGAGTCCTATGGGAGAAGGGCGGTATACAAATTAAAATAATAAATAAATAAATAAAATAAATAAATAAGAAGTCAATTACTCTTCTCTGTGACAGTCCCTCAAGTATTGGAAGACAGTTATCATATCCCTGCCCTAATCCTTCTCTTCGACAGGCTAGACATACCTGACTTCCTCAACCATTCATCATATAATTTAACCTCCAGAGCCCTTATCATCTTTGTTGCACTTCTCTGCACACTTTTCAGGGTGTCAACACTGTTTTTCTATCATGACGACAGAATTGGATGCAGTATTCCAAGTGTGATCTCACTAGTGCAGTATTGTATAAAGCAGTACTATAACTTCTAATGATCTTGATGCTATCCCTCTGTTGATGCATAACACATTATCAGCTTGTCGAGTTTTATTAGAGAGGGCTAATATCAGACACTTACTCAGCCATGAAGTCAATTCTCTTTCCCCCTAAGGATTTGAAAAATGTTGCTAGAATTGGCTAGGATGAAGTAGAATAAATCATTGGAGGCACACTGTACAAGTAATCACATCTACTAACTAGTACTAGAACATTCCTCTGAATTCAAGTAGAGATCATCAGAACTTATCGCCAGTAATGCAGAAAGAACCTACTCCACAACTAATTTTGATAAAGCTCTTAATACTAAAATAATTGTTTTCTACTTTAGGAGAATTTTTCAAATCCTTCTAAACCATGCAAGAAAATTAACGGATTCTTATAAAGTAGATCAGATATCAATATTTTGAGTTTGTGGTCTGGGTTCAAGTACGAATCCATCATAATAGGGAGAACCTTAGATTTCAAGATATAGTTTGGAGCAATGTTTAATTACTCTTTGATTGCTGATACCTTACTTCTGTTTAATAGAGTTTTCCCTTCTTTTATTTATTTTCATTTATTTATTAAATTTGTGTGGGATTAAAAGGCTCATTAGATAGCACAAAGAATTTGTGTGGGATTAAAAGGCTCATTAGATAGCACAAAGAATGTTTTTAAAACTTTTTTTTCAGACAAGAACTTTACATGTAGAAGGAAAAAAGGAGAAAGAAAAAAACAAAGTGATGAAAGAAGATCAACCACAAAATGTTCTTGATAGACAAATTTCCCCATTATGTCACAATGCTACATTTTCCTTTACATCTTGCAGAAGAAAAGCATTGTTTGAATATTGTTCTTAAATGGTTCTCTGAGATATGTATGTATGTATGTATGTATGTATGTATGTATGTATGTATGTATGTATGCATTTTTTTGTCATAGAATGCCCAGAACGGAGTTCCGGCACCTTTTTTGAATGGAACCTTATAGGATAGGCAAGGCGGGTTCTATAACGTGTGTGAGTTCTGGCACCTTTTTTTTTTTTTTACAAAAAAAGCAATGTGTGTGTGGGTGTGTGGGTGTGTTTGTGTGTATGAATGAATGAATGAGTAAATAAGACACTTAGGAGAATGATATACATTATACCATTCCCCTGCTGGTACACACTAATAGTATAGGGCAGGGGTAGGCAACCTTGGCTCTTTTATGACTCGTGGACTTCAACTCCCAGAATTCCTGAGCCAGCAGTGCTGGCTCAGGAATTCTGGGAGTTGAAGTCCACGAGTCATAAAAGAGCCAAGGTTGCCTACCCCTGGTATAGGGGGTACCTTGCTCAATAGTAGTAACTGTGAGAGGGATCTCGGAGTCCTAGTGGACAATCATTTAAATATGAGCCAGCAATGTGCTGCAGCTGCCAAAAAAGCCAACACAGTGCTAGGCTGCATTAACAGAGGAATAGAATCAAGATCACGTGAAGTATTAATACCACTTTACAATGCCTTGGTAAGGCCACACTTGGAATACTGCATCCAGTTTTGGTCACCACGATGTAAAAAAGATGTTGAGACGCTAGAAAGAGTACAGAGAAGAGCAACAAAGATGATTAGGGGACTGGAGGCTAAAACATATAAGGAACGGTTGCTGGAATTGGGTATGTCTAGTTTAACAAAGAGAAGGACAAGGGGGGACATGATAGCAGTGTTCCAATATCTCAGGGGCTGCCACAAAGAAGAGGGGGTCAAGCTATTTTCCAAAGCGCCTGAAGGCAGGACAAGGAGCAACGGGTGGAAGCTAACCAAAGAGAGAAGCAACCTAGAACTAAGGAGAAACTTCCTGACAGTTAGAACAATTAATCAGTGGAACAACCTGCCTCCAGAAGTGGTGAATGCACCAACACTGGAAGTTTTTAAGAAGAAACTGGACCGCCATTTGTCCAAAATGGTATAGGGTTTCCTGCCTGAGCAGGAGGTTGGACTAGATGACCTCCAAAGTCCCTTCCAACTTTATCATTATCATCATCATCATCATCATCATCAT
>NW_015386145.1:1268916-1274137 GCF_001527695.2 Protobothrops mucrosquamatus | reverse complement strand
GCTCTAGATGACCAGTAGACACAGTAGAGATATGGAAAACTCTCTTTCTAGAGTGTGTTGACACAGATAAAAACCAAACTGATATTTGATCACACTATTGTGGACACCATCTTCATTTTTTTGACCATGATCCGTGTACATACCTAATCTCTATGCTGACATCTGGTTATTATCTCATCAGCATTCTAGATATAAGATCCTTAACCAACCTCCCATAATAGAAGTCTGAAAATTGGCAGTTGCAGAGTAAAAGCTCTATTGAAAACCCATCTTCCTTACGAAGAATCAAAATCATTTTACTCAGATTTTAATACAACAAAGAGAAATACCAGATTTGAGGTAGCTTTCTTGGCAAGCTTTATCAAGAGGTTTTCCCTTGCCTTCTTCCTAGGGCTGAGAGAAAATGATTGGCCTAAGGTCCCTCAGTTGCCTTCATACCCAAGGTGGGACCAGAACTCATGGTCTCCCAGTTTCTATCGTGGTACTTTAACTGCTACACCAATTGGTTCTCTCAATGGAAACTTAGAAAAAGACATACAGTATTTGCCATTCATTGTATCATAGCCCAAAGAACTCATTTCTCAAAACTATGATATAATGGATGGCAAAAGTTTCCATTGTCTTCTTGGTTTCCCAAATCATTATATTACATGTATTATATACCAAAAAGAACCCTTCAATATAGTGGTTTTCTTAAATCTTTGCATTATAAGACACAATAAGATATCTATAATACAAGATAAACCTTGTATTACAAGAGGGAAAACATACTTTAGGCAGCTGTCAAATGGCAGGAGACCACAAAGTGATATGTTATCAGCTAACTATTTAATGGTAACTCCTCCTCCTTTGTGACCTTGGCTAAACTAAAAGAAAGAGTATTCATAATCTTAGTAGGGCTAAGAAAACAATTCCATGGTTTCTCTTCCTTTAAAGCTGGGTTCCTAAACTTTTTGCCATCACACTCTCTTTGGTGTAATCTTAATGTACGCACTTCCTCTAAAAATCCAAACATTAAAATAAACACAAGGAACAATGGAAGCAATACAATGAAACTTTATTTTTAATAAAAAAATATTAACAAAATAATAAAGTTCACCACCCTCCCCTGGACTCTGTCTGAACCTCCGCAAGAGAAATGCATCTCACAGTTTAAGAAACCCTGCTTTAAGGTTGCAAAAAATACTGTTAAAACACATTTGTAAGCTCTTCAGATGTAATTTCCAAACTATATAGCTATGGTATGTAGTACATTCTATTAACTGTCCGTTAAGTGACTTGGTAGACTCGAATCAGGTTTTGCTGGAAAAAAAGTTTGTTTAAAGAAAAAGTAGAGAGGGACAAATAAAAGGGCTGGATGGCTTAAACAGTTTCTGAAATATTATTACTTATCCATCCAAGTAGCATTCTTACTGCAGAAACTAGAATTAGCTCAATTAAAGCTTAGGTGCAAAAGACTATGAAAATGTCAGATGGCAGTTAGGTGATAGGCAATGTATAAATGGCCTGATGAAGCAGCTGCAAATAATTACCTGGCATAAACAGTGAGAGTTGCTAATGGCTAATTATGTCCCAGACATTGTGGATATCTGATCCTGAAGTCATTAAGAGATGTCATAATACTGCATATGCCAACAACATTCATTCTCTATTAAAATGGAGTCTTGCATTCAGCTGAGTGAATTTACAGAAATGCATTATTTTTTATAAAATGCACACTCATATTTCGTAAGAATATTTTTAGAACTGCCATTCAAAAATCGCCGTAGCATTTCAGTGCCCTGAACCTACTTTTAGGAGAGGCATACAGATACATAAATTTAAATGTATGTAAATGTACATAAAATGAGCCAGTTTGGTGCAGGGTTAAGGCATCAGGCTAGAAATCAGGAGACCATGCGTTTTAGTCATGCCTTAGGCATAATTCCAGATGTGTGCCCTTGGGCCAGTTATTCTCCGTCAGCCTTAGGCAGAAGACAATGTCAAGCCACTTCCAAAAATCTTACCAAAAAGCCTGCAAGTAGTCCAGAAGTTGCCTGAACACTGAGTTGAAAGCACCAAACACAAATTCATGGAAGTATTTAAATTAAGGTGAATATTACCATTTATATACTCTGCAATACATGCCAAGCTGAATAAAATATTGATTGTGGGATTTTATTATTGCCATATTGTATCAGCTGACATTGAAAATATTTGAGGCCAAGACAATCACATTATCTATAAGCATTAGTTACAATAGATGTGCAGAAGATAACACATAAAATTACTCAAGTATTTGCAATTTCACTCCAAGATGATACTGAAATTGCCATACAGCAGACAAGTAATTTGAGCAGCTAAAGTACATATATCAGTGACTGGAGAGTTATAATTATAACACAGTTTATGGTATGTAACCTCTGGGGATCAAGAACTGCACTCAACTCCTGGACAAAAAAGTTGGTAGTTAAAATTATGCTAAATTACTTTTTAAACACTGAAATGATTATGTTACACATGGCATTCTTGGTAGGAATACAAAAATCAGAAGCATCTTTTAAGATTAAAAGTTTTTATAAGCTTTTGCAAGACGCAGCCCCATCACATGAAAGCGATTTTTACAGCGAATGCAGGATGAGAAAGGATGTCACATCTTCTATTCTCTGAGACATTCTCTGAGAGTCCCCTGTAGTTGGGTAGTCAATAAATTTAAGTAAATCATCAAACTTATCCAGAATGGATAATACATTTCCTCAAGCAATATACAGTACAATATGGTGTAGGGTTTCCTGCCTGAGCAGGGGGTTGGACTCGATGACCTCAAAGGTCCCTTCCAACTTTATTATTATTATTATTATTATTATTATTATTATTATTATTATTATTATTATTATTATTATTATTATTATTATTATTATTATTATGTTAGAAACTAAAAGGACACTAAATTTCTCGATATACTTGTCTATATTAATTAGTTCCCACACAGCAGCAAGTTCATATTATAGCTGGTATGTACAGTTTAATCTCATGAACAAAGAGACAAGTTACTAATTCCCAAATCAATAAGATGGGTTCAGGAAACTGCATTTAAAAGAAATCTGTATATATAAGAAATAGTTAAAAACAGAGATGGCAATTCTTTGAAAGAGATCTGTTAAGTCATAAAGAACAATGCAGCAATAATTTAGGGGGGGGAACCTGGCACATGAATATGTTTCATAGAACAAGAAACCTTGTGCATCCACTTTTTGCCTGTCTAGAAAAAAGGTCCATTCAAATCGCTGAGCCTGTCTCCATGGCAAAAAGATTATATTCACAAGAATGTTCTATTAGCATATAAAAAGCAATCAAATGGTCTGACTTCACAGAATCATAAAACTGGGATTCACCGTAAAAGACACTTGTGTGTCTCTTTTTTAATGCAGGACAGAACTACCTTATCTCTAAAGGATAATTATTCACTTTCTGTTTATGTACTTCCAATAGAGTAAAAAATGCTGTATGTCTATTTGGCAACTCTTCTGATATTTAATGGAAAACTGCTTACAGTAGGTATTTCGACATTTCGTTCTAGTCTTGCTTCCAATTGGAGAAGCTTCCTGACAATACCATGGACAGCCAAGAAAATAAATGGATGGATCATAGACCAAATGAATCCAGAGTTGTCACTAGGGGCACAAGTGATCAGGCTCAAATAATCTTACATTGGACATCACATGCAAAAATCCAGCTCTCTGGAAAAGACTTTAATGCTGGGAATGGTGGAAGGAAAGAGAAAAAGACAACACCAGCAAGGTGGCTGGACATAGTTACAGTGATGATGATGCATCATTGGGAGACTTGAAAGGTTAGGTTAGGAATAGGTCATCATGAAGAAAATCTATGCGGTTGCTAGAAGTCAAAAAAGTATTGGTAGTACATAATCATAAATCAACCTTGCTTCTAGAGCAATACATAACAAGCATCCTCCACCATTCAATCACAAGCCTTCAGATAATTGGATTACTATCATATTTTATCAATCATTCCTTCTTTAGATCCATTGCCTCACCCGATGTAGTTTCAAGAGCTTTCACCATCTTTGTCACGCTATTTTAGAATACTGTATGCTACCATATGTTAATCTCATTCTTAAAAGCAGCACCAAGAAGTAAATATAGTAATCCATATATGGTAATCCAATCAGCAAAAAATTAACTGCAGCTACTATTTCTCAAAATTGTGGCATTAACTGTTTTTACAATGCCTGGCTGCATTGCTACATACCTAAATTGAATTCATACGTACTGTTCCCAATTATGTTTTTTTTTATTTTCTCACTTGCCTCACTTTCACCTACTACAGTACAACCTAGTAACACGATATTGCAATGCCCCCATGATATTGCCCTCAGTATTTTCTTAAGCCCCAAATTGGGAAGCTTTAAATTATTAAAGATGCATCTGTATCAAAGTAGTGTAGATAAGACACACATACACACATCCTGGCCAACACCATCCAGTAACAGCAGCAAAATATATAAAATCTGATGCAGTTCAATATCCATTTATTCAAAAAGTGGTAATGTTAGGTGACTGGGAGCAAATGGGATCAGCTGGGTGTTTACTGACAGTTCAGGCTGATGCAGGCACACTACCTCGCCTACAGTCCCTGGTCAGCCTCATCTGTTACCTCCTGTTCTCTCCTATCATTTTAGGCAATTTCTGGCTGCCAAACTTTGAAACTGACAGCCAATTTGGTGTAGTGGTTAAGGCACCAGGTTAGAAACTGGGAGAGTCTCAGTTCTAGTCTCACCTTAGACACTAGGACATCTGGGTGACCTTGGGCCAATTACTCTCCCTCAGCCCTAGTAAGCAGGCAAAGGCTAACCACTTCTGAAAAACCTTTTCAAGATATGTGCAAGTTAAGGTTAGTGAGCTCAAAACCTTCTTAGTGTCCCCTCTTGAGACAGTAAGTTGCCTGCCAGGCTCAGCTACCCCTGAATATATTAAAACACAGAAACATTAAAAATGATTCATTTAACTAGGAGTTTAAGGATATTATTATTATTATTATTATTAATTTAATTTCTATACCGCCCTTCTCCCGCAGGACTCAGGGCGGTGCACAGCATATTAAAACAGATACACATATCAATAAAAATAAAAACCCCTCTAAAACCAAATTAAAACCAAATATTCGAAGCTGTGTTCCAATTAAAATTATACTTAAAATCGTCCCTAAATAAAATCCTCCT
>NW_015386145.1:1256628-1268323 GCF_001527695.2 Protobothrops mucrosquamatus | reverse complement strand
GAGAACCACCGCATAACGGTGCCTCCCACTCCTAACCCACCGAGACGCCGCAGCATGATACCGTGGTCTACAGTATCAAAAGCCGCTGAGAGGTCCAAAAGAACAAGGACAGAGGAATAACCTCTGTCCCGGGCCCTCCAGAGATCATTAACCAACGCGACCAATGCCGTTTCCGTGCTGTGTCCCGGCCTGAAGCCCGGGACACAGTATTGTATAGGGTTACCATATCTGGGCTACAAACCCTGGCCACCAAATAGAGGGAAATAAGTAAGCCTGCTCCAGAGCTCTTTGTTGTCATCTAGTGGGCATCTGAAAGTGTGTTTGCATATGTGTTTTCAAATTATCCATTGTACAAGTAGTCCCTGACTTACAACACTTAGTTTAGTAACCGTTCAAAGTTACAACAGCACTGAAAAAAGTGATTTATGACTGTTTTTCAAAGTTAGGACCTTCGCAGCAGTCCCATGATGTGATCAAAATGCAGATGCTTGGCAACTGGTTCATATTTATGACTGTTGCTGTACCCCAAGATCACATGATCACATTTGCGACCTTCTGACAAGCAAAGACAATATCGAAGCCAGATTCACTTAACAACCAGGTTACTAACTTTATCAACTGCAGTGATTCTCTTAACAACTATGGCAAGAAAGATAGTAAAATGGGACAAAAATCATTTAACAAATATCTCACTTAACAGCAGAAAATTTGGGCTCAATTGTCGTAAGTGGAGGACTACCTGTATAGTGAGACTGCAATCTTGTCCTCGCTCCATGTTTTCTTTTTCCTGTTAGTAAGGGAAATATACATTGGAGACTGGCTTGGATGCCTTTAGTTTCATTTAAAAGTAATTATTGTTATCTTGTATGATTAAAGATCCAATGTACCTATAATGAGAAAATATTGAAGATATTAAACATCAGCAGGGACATCAAATACAATTATAATATCCTTCTGTTCATAATATTATATTAAATATTTTATTTTATTTTTTAGAAAAAAAGATGCCCTTCCCCTATCAGGCACTGTGTCAATCTTATTCCTTCGAAAGCTCTGATTGGTGAGATCGAGGGCAATAGCTCCTCCTCTCGTTTGCCTCCGTGAGGAAATCGCTGCCACGTCGAGATTCCTTACAACTTCGCCGCCTACCAATCCCAGGCAAGGCATGACGTGCCCTGTCAGGCTCGCTAGGAGCGTGTCTTCGGTTCCGGCCATAAAAGAAAAGCGGGGCGGGGGGGAGCCGCCACCAATGAAGATGGAGGAGACAGCCGACGCGTCCGCGCGCCGTCCGCGCTCCCCAACCGACGGCTCCCTAAGCCCCACGTGACCGTCTTCGTCGCCCCGTGCAAGGCATTTCCAGGCGCGCTTGCGCGCTTGGACGCTGCGGCCGCCGACATTCGGCGGCGGAGGGTGACGTTGCTCTCTTAGGTCGCGGGAGGCCGAGGCGGCGCTTCTCCCCGCCGAAGCGAGGCGCCAGTCGCCGTCTTTTTCTGCCTGTCGACGGAGCGGAAGGGCGGCAGAACCGCCAAGGGCCTCCGGAATTGGTACCGAGGCGATGTGTTGGCAGTGACGTGAGCGCCTGCTCGGTTGTCCGCTGGAGCCATGGCTGCACCGAACTGGTTGGAGGCCGTGGCCCAGCAGGCCGAGGAGGTGTCGGCCCGGCTACGGGACGTGTTGTCATCTGGGGTGGCTTTGCTGCGTACTGAGCTGGGCCTGGCGCTGCCTGCCAGCCTGGAGCCGCAGCATCTGCCCACCTGGCTCGTCCTGCTCTCCACGTCACTCCTGGCGCTGCTGCTGCTGCTGGGGCTCCTGAGGGCCGCGGCCTGCGTCCGTGGAGGGGATACTCGCAGAAAGCCTTCCAGGAGGGCGACCGAGGTGGGGGAGGAGGACGACGACGAGGAGGAGGAAGAAGAAGAAGAAGAAGAGGAGGAGGAGGAGACGGCGGCGACCCCGGGCTTGACGGGAGGCGGCGGCGGGGCCTCGAACAAGGGGGCTCCTGGGACTGCCGCGACGCTGTTGCTGAAGGGGGAAGAGCAGAAGAAGCGCAATAAAAAGAAGGCAGCCGAGAAAACCGGCAGGGTGGGTGCCAGGGCGACGGGTGTCAAAGTTGGCTATGAAGGAGATGTGGGTGTTAACAAGGGCCAGGGTTCAATACACTTTTATCTCGCTGAGATTTTTAGTTTTCTATATGCCTCTTCGCTTTGAAGAGTTGTTCGTAGGGACCTTTTACGTGTACCCTGTCGTGCCTCCTCCGTGTTCTGAAATTAACGTCAGATAATGGGCTCCCCAGAAAACGTAATGCCTGATTTTTCATTTCACTGCAATAATCTGCAAATCTTCTGAGAGCCTTTTAACGTTGCAGTGCTCATGTGATTGCTCTCGTGAGGGGTTGCTTATTGCAATATTACTGGCATTCTACAGTTGGTTTTTCTTTATAAGTAATGTCATAGTAATTAACTATTTGGTCGGGTTTTTAGTAAGAGGCAGTGTGCATCTATCAGAATGCTTGTGCATATGTCACAAAATCTGAGGAGCCGTACCTGAGTTTCGTAACTTGCATCTATCAGAATGCTTATGCATATGTCACAAAATCTGAGGAGCCATACCTGAGTTTCGTAACTTTGCTGCACAGAAAATCTGTGAAGCAATAACCCTTGGCTGGGATTACAAGGTCAGATTTTAACATTTGCTCACTCAGTGTTGACAAAACGTTTCTTAATCAACTAATACTAATGTTAGATATAGAATTCCGTGGGTTTGGTTCAGTTAAACCTTTTTCAGCATAAATATTAATTGCTCGATCATTCTGAATCGAAAGAAATATTTAAATATTTAATGAATATTCACAATAGCTATAATAAAAAATATAGTAGTTACACAGTTCTTTGTCCTGCTGTTTGCTTAAGACTTCTAAATTTTGTTCAGGATTATGTGCAAAAACAAAATATACATGTCCACATTATCAGGTGCACTGGCATATTTGAAAGGTTATTTATAGGCCTAAAATTATATATAAAGAACGGTAAACTTAGATTTCCAAAGTTTATAATACTACAGATTCTGATACATATCTTGCTTGTTTATTGATTTCAGTGCATTAATAGCAATGCAGTGTGAATTTGAAATAAACTATTTTGTGGGCATGATATTGGAAGCATTAATATGGAAGTGGAAAATCCATTAAAAGACATTGTGTTCAGAATTGTATGCTCTTGGTTATATTTGGATAAGCTCAAGTATTTTTTTATAGTCTAATAGTGAAATAATTTCTGAATCAGTGCTTGGTAACTTGATTGTCTTCAGATATTTTAGATAATGACTTTCATAATTATTTGAGATTGATAATAGTAATTGTTCATTGAAACCTAAACTTATCTCAGAAGTATCAGCTTGTTTACACTTGATTTAAGCCAATGAATGGAATTATTACTGATCTTAAAAGAATTAGATTGCTTGTCCTGAAGTTCATCATGCTCTGAAACAGAAATGCCAGTTAGTGTGTCTGTATCCACCTTTGCATCTTAATATTCCAGAGGAATCTGCCAACCTTTTACAATTGCTTTTTCTTCTAGAAACCTACTTTTTGGTAAGGCTTTGCAAAGCATTTGAAAGTGGTGTTTACACTATCCATTAGTGCAAATGAAGCACTTCCCTTGTTAAAGCAGACATGACTTTTGCAAAAATGATTTTAAAAGTACAGTAGTTTGCTCACATTAATTCTTTCAAAAGCTCTGCCAGTTGGCAGTTTCATATATTCTGATAAACTGCTTTTATGCCCTTCAGAAACTGAGCACAATTTAGGTTGCTATTGTTGCTCTTAAAGCCCCAAATTGCTAGGATAAAAAGGAGGGGCATCATTCAGTTAGCAGATCTTGTGGGTCTTAGTCACTGATTCGGTAGATGCCAAGGTGCATTGCTCCAGCTGTGCAAACAGTATTCCTTCTCTCTTGCATATCTGCTTGATATGTACAGAACTGGAGGAAGCAAGTCCTTTAGTCCAAGGAGATAGCCATCTCCATGAAGAAACATCTGGTGAAGAAACTGCATCCTGATGTAGAGTAGTGATCATGGGAATAGACTTTCCTTGTGCCCCACAGAGAAAGAAGAAATGGGTGCAGAATGGGTCCCAAAAATCTATGAGAAATTTGGATACAAAAGAGATGAGGGAATGACAGAAGAGTGATAACTGCTGAGTGCTTTTCCCCATCCCATTGAATTGCAGTGATTGTACTGTATATTCTTTCTCCCGTTATGTTTACAGTGGAATTTTTTGTATGCAATTACTATTCTGCTCTGTTCATTCAAGTTATAACTCTGCAAGACAAAACCGATCATATTTGGCTAGCAGTGATATTTGGACTATGCAGTGCTCTGAATTTGAAGGAAGAAAATGCTTTAGAGTACTTGTTGCACCTAGTGTCAACTCCTTAAACATATGGTGTAGGTTCTGCTTGATCAGGAGCTGGACTAGAAGACCTCCAAGGTCCCTTCCAGTTCTGTTCTATTCTATATCTTGTCCTGGGGTTATATAATAGCTACAGAGGACAGCTACTTTAGTCTAAGAAAGGACATGGATGTTTTAAGGCGGGGTCTCCAACCTTGGTAACTTTAAGATTTGTGGACTTCAACTCCCAGAATTCCTCAGCCAGGAATTCTGGGAGTTGGAGTCCACAAGTCTTAAAGTTGCCAAGGTTGGGGACCTCTGTTTTAAGGAGTTGCTGAGAGGTCTAATGTGAGTACCTATATGCATCTTTACCCACTCAAATCCAAAGAGCTGCACAAATTTAGTGTTAATAGTTGAAGTGGAGTGCCTGGTCTTCACCAGCAGAGCTTGCCTGCATGTGGAGATGTTCCTCCTTGTGGTACATGAAGCAATATTCCTTCTGAGAGAGAGTATTAAGCAATAGAGTCAGAGAAGATATGTTCACATATGTGGGGAAGGAAAAAGATTTGTGATAGAAATTATTCTGTCAAGGTATTACTATTTTATCTATGAGTTTTCTGCCCAGCAACATTAAGTTGTAGTGTTTGGACCTGGATCCCCAAGACCTAATTAATTGTAGAGTTTCTGACTGCATTAGTGTTATGAAGCAAGCTATCCATTTCTTACATTCTATTACCAGAATTCTGTTTATTAACCTAAATGAAATATTTATAGACCCTATATATGGTATTTAAAGCGTGCAGTCTCCTTATTGCATACCATCTTCTTGCTTATAGTATTTAACAGACTTCTATACATATTTTTGATCAAAAAAGTACTGAAAACAGTTTAGTTAACACAACATTTAAATTTCTTCCTATTCCTTGTGCTCCACATTTGATTGCATCAGTGTACATTTTGAAAACCATAGCTGGAGCATAATTGTATTTAATCTGGTACCAAAACATCAACAAACAAAAATTGTTACTGAAAGCTTGACTTTAAAACAATATATTTTAAAAACTTGTTCAGTGTAGCATAAATTTACTGCATTTTTAACAGCTCTCGTGTTGCCTACCAGGTGACTAAAAAGGGGGAAATGGTACTTCTTAGAGGACAGCTTTTTATTTTAGTTTTCCATTGTATGGATTCTCTCTTGCATTCTGTGAATCTGTTTTTCCTCTTTATAGGACTTAAAAGGTTTATCTTAATGTACTATTTATTTTTAGGATGGTTGCATAATATAAGGATTAGGTTTTATACTGTTCCATGGTACAACTAATATTTGGTTAGAATAAATCATATGAGAATGCATGGTCTGTAACTTACCTGAAAGAGGTAGTGTGCTACTCTTAATAAGTTTTTCACAGATCAAGGTGAGCTTTCAATTTACCTGTCATTTCATACTTTTTGTTCTAGAGAAGATTTACAATGTATGATATACCTCCAGCAAAACTGAATTACTACAGTCTGATTACTTGAATACATTTCTGGCTGTCTTCAAAACTTGCATTGAACTAAAAACTTCCTTAGCCACTGCACTTGCACTGCAGTCTTTCTCAGTGGCATGTATCGGCAGCATAGCTAATAGTCATGCCAATTATTTTCAAAGCCAGGAGAAAAAAAATATTTTCTTCTTACTGATCCTGCTCAAACTATTGGAATCCTACGCCTTGATTGACTTTTTGGGCATGAAATTGGAATATTCCAGATTATGCTGGATATCTTAAGGACTGCCCACTTAATCCATGTGAAATAGAAAATCATACATAGGTTTTTCAGAAATCTGTTTCTTTTCTATAAAATAACATGAAGCAGAAGATGTAATATATATGGTACAAATCTACCCTGATAAATGTATACATTTTTAGAAATGTCATTTAAGGATTTATACACTGCTTATAAGTGTGCCCAAAATGCTTAAAATAGTGAAATTGAACATTAATATTCAATTTTTTAAAAGATCGGTTTAAACTACAACAGCCCAAAAATTTGAATCAAAGACTGGGTAGGATTCTATTAAAACACATTGTAACATATTTTATAGCCTTGAAAAAATGTGTAACGGGGCAAGCAAATAATGTAAATTATGTAAAACTTATTTAGGACTGTAATTTTCTATCATGGAAATTGTGAACAAAGCAGTGAAAATTCTGTCTGTTGTTTTCCTGAATAGGAGAACTTTAAACTGCAACGCTTTGTTACAGGGTTTTGCTTCTATTGTAGTATCATTCTTGAGAACCCAAATAGCAAATGCAATCTCAGATGGTACTTTTGTGGCCTTGGTCTATACTTAACTGAAAGCAAGCTTTAAATTAACCGTTTTAACTTAACATTAACTGGTAATGATGAAGTGGCACTGTTTGCATCTATTTTAGCTTTCTCTGGAGAGGTTAGAGTTTAAGTTATTTCATTCTTAGATGTTAAGAGTATAAGGGAGTGGAGAAAGGGGTGTCAGTTAGATCATAGTCCTCCCCCCTGTTGCCCTGACATTATATAACTTGCTTCTCCCAAAGATAAGGCTACCTTTAACTCCTGGCATTCTGGAAAGTCCTGAAGAATTGTTTTTAAATAGACATTAGATTTGAGTTGATGGTGACTGGATAACCATTTTTAATTACATTCTGCCAGTTTAAATTTGTATGGACTATTTCATGATTTTATTATTGATTGCATAGCGTCAAAGGAGGCAGTATAAAAAATTGTGAATAGCATAATGATATATTAGTTATAATATTATCCAGCATCTAAGCAATTAAAGTCACTATATCCTTGGTACATTTCATTTAAATTGATAAAATAGCGATAAATATTTATGTTGTACAGTAATTAATTTAATATAGACAGGCTTGTTTCTATTGCATAAAATTTATCATATATATATATATATATTCAGCTTAATGGTCAACCAGCTCATGATGTGTCTGAAGAAATAATACAAACAACACGAAAAGAGAACCTGAAGCAGACATTGGATATGGAAAAGAAAACAGAAAAGGTTAGTTAATGGTTAATGAATGATACTTTACTTTAATTAAAAATAATAATAATAATTCCCTCCAAGAATGAATTTTCTATGTCGTGGTCTTGGGAGTCTTGTGTCAGAGTGGGTCAACTCTAAGCCTAGAGAAACAGTCTTTTCTGTCTTCAAAAGTGCATAATGCAGTCTCCCCAACTTACAACAGTTCGTTCAGCAATCAAAATTATGATAGCACTGAACAAAAGGAATTGCAACTCGTGCCTTCAGTTATGGTTGTTGAAACAGTTATGGTTGTTGAAACACTCTGCAGTCGCTTGTTAAAGGATGCAGTGTAAAGTAGCCTCCCCCATAAAGGGCAAAACCTTGAAGGGCTCCTTCCTCCAAAGAGAAGAGTGCTCGCCCATTGATCACGGACGCCTCCCAAGCCCTTGAGAACACACCAGGATGGGGAGCAGGGGTGCAGTTTTCCTTGTGGTCCATAGCTCCATTTATTCATCCACTCCTCAGTAAAGTTGAAAAAAATACTGTGGGTCAGCTAAGGAAGAGGAGTGATTTCTGAGCTCCCCACCAGCTTCCCACAAGCAGCATCTTGATTTTCTTGATGCAGATATGTTTTTGTGCCATATTGCAAGCTTTTTCAGAAATAAGAGCCAGTGAGTTGAAAGAGGCTTAAGTGTATCTAAAATTGTGTCTTTAAGATACTTTGTCATATAAGTGTGCATCTTCTGTAAGTAGTATGAATCAAAGTACTGTTGGTTTTGTTGTTTGCACTCTATAGTTTTTTTGGGGGAAATTAAAAATATAAAAAGTTTATAACTTCATCATGTTTCCAGGGTCATTCCTGTTGCTGAACTTCAGACATTTTGATAGCATTAATTTATTCTGAGAGAAAATATTTTCCTTCTACTTTAGTCAAAGAAAAATAGGAAAAAAACAAAAGGAGATGCTAAAACAGCTCAGGATCAGTCACGTGGTGATGGAAAGGAAGCCGATGAAGGTACTGAAAAACACATTCTTTACATTTCCCTGTGACTTCAAGATGTCTCCCAGTGTCCAGTGCAAATTTTGGGAGGAAATTGCAGTGGGAGGAAGTAGATTATGAGCATTGCTTCCATTTTACCAAAAGGGTTCCTTTAGACCCTGAGCTTTTTGCAGATGAAAGGAACCTTTATGTCCGCAGAAAGCAAATTCAGGATGCAAGCCATCATTTAAAAATCCATAGTTCCTATTCGAATCTTAAAAGGAGTAATGTTTCTAACCATTTAATAGTCTGATATTCTTCATATTAACAGCTCAATCTTTTACATTGAATTTTAGAAGTTTGCCTGTTTGCTTTAAGAATCATTTTTGAATATTAAAAGTTGTCCAGTATATAGAAAGCAGAATAAACTTGCATCATTACACATTACATATCAGTTTAGCTTAATCAGTCTTCTTTAATCATAAAAACATCATCTACAGAGTTCAGGGCAGCCAGAGCTATATTTGCAATAAAGATATTCAAAAGTGAGAACTGGAAGCTACTGTATATATATTTTAGTATGTTGTTGTAAGCCATATGAGTCTGTAAAGGTTTGTTAGCATCCAAATTTAATATAATAATAATATGAAAGATTGCTGGAGATGCACTTCTGATCATATGTTGGATCAGGATCTGATTTCCTCATTTAATAATTCCTGATAAGTTCCTGAGTAAGACCTTAAGCTTCCTTGTACACATTTTGAAAAGTATATTACTGACTGTAACTAATACTTTCTTATGACTGTTTCAGGTGCATGGGAAACAAAAATCAGCAACAGAGAAAAACGGCAACAACGTAAACGTGACAAGGTACTGACTGATGCTGGGTCAGAATCAAATTTGCCATCCATGGAAATCCCAGTAACAGTATCTTCTGAACAGATAACATCTGCAATACCATTTTCAGTTGGTCCTAGAAAAAATAAAGGTAAACTGTGATTTTTCTTGTATTTCTTATTTCTCATCTTTAAGGATAGGGCTGTAAGAAAAAGAAAGTACCATGGTATAAAGAAAGCTCTTCTTTGTGTATAATTAAATATGTTCTAAAACCCCTATTATTGATTAAAACATTGAGTATAAATATCTATAGATAATGTGTTTGTATTCCCCCGGTACCTTTCCCTTTTGTTAGTTTTGGAACTGTGTTTAGTTGATGCAAGTAAATTAATCCTTATACAAATATCACATATTGTGTAATTTATTTCTGACTAAAATATGTAGTTTAAAAATAATGAATCACATAGTTATGTTCTGCAGATAAATTAAATCTTTATAACTGCTGCAGTAGCTTTTCTTTTAGAGAAGACCATGAGCTTCTTATAAGATTTACTCAGACCTTTTTGAGATTTAGTTGAAGGACACATGAAGTTTGCGGACACACACATACTAAATTGACTTTATGGATACTTTATGGACACTTTTCGAAATATCCTGATGACCTCCTAAACATGATGAATTATATTCAATTTTTTATTGTTACTTGAATGGTTTAGAGCACGGGTGTCAAACTCACCACATCACATGACATGTTGCAACGTATCGCGACTTTTTTCACATTGCCGGAGCTGGGGTGGGCACGGCTTCCACGTGATGCAACCGGCCCACGGGTCGGCAGTTTAACACCCCTGGTTTAGAGGATGATTGTTTCATTTATTTGCCTATTTATGTGCACTTTTTCCCATATATTGCCTAGGTTCATATATTAGTCCATTCTGGATTTGATCTGCAGTTTATAGTCTGACGCTATGGGCATATCAATCTAGCTGTTTTGTAGTAAACACACATATTAGCAAGCTGATATTTGTATTGTTTATGCCAAATAAATCAATTTAGGCAAGAATAGTAAATAAGAAAAAAGAATTATATTTTCATAGTAGTGTTGTTTATTAAGTTTGAAAAGGAGATATAAATAAGCTCAGGCCATTAAAAATGCAGTATTTGAAATTATATATTACAGTTTTTAAAATACGGAATAAATCTCTAGCTGTGATATTTATGGCATGACAACACAATCGCTATATGAATAAATTTTATATTCTCTATAACTGAGGTTTGTTCCGTAAGAAAAAAATACTAATACTATATTATCAGGAAAATATTAATGTATATTTTGGCTGAATTGTAGATTTAATTTCTATGGCCACCATCTCAAACAAGTGGTAAGTGTGACTTGCTGACAGTGTTGGCCAAAAAGACTAATACTGTTTGTAACTTAAATAACAGAATAAAATTCACTAGTTCTGGACAGATCATATATATCAATGAAGGAAACAATATCTGCTTCAATATAACAACAATATCAGTTGTTATAAATATGATTTCTGATTTATTCTTAAGCAACAAAATCCATTTTTAACAAAATAAATTGAGTTCCAAAAATTCATGGATAGATATTTTTTGGAATAAAGTATAAAATCTCTGATTTCTTGGGTTTAGGCTTTGTGCTGCCTATTCATCTGCAGTAAATAACAGGCTGAAGATATTTGATCATTAAATTATCTCCTTTCTTTTTAAATAAGGTGATCCAGTTTTGAATGTTCAAATTAGCAATTCTAAATCAGGAAAAGGTGATGCTACACTCCAGCAAGGTATGTAATTTTTTATTTTTATTATTATCATTATTTATTTATTTCACAATGTGGTTCTTTTAAGTTCTAAGATCACTTGCATTTTGGGCATTGATTTATATCCAAGGTAAAAAGTCAGCTTTATTGTGCAAGATAATTCATGCTGTATATTAATAAAGAATTTCTAATCTCTATCCTGACAAATTGTGAGGTATACCATCAGATGTAGTAGTAAGATGGGTACAACATACAGTGAGAGTGCCAGACTTCCCAGCTTTTACCCAATTATTCAGATGATTAATATTTAATATCGATATCTACCATTAGGGCTATACAGTTCTTTTCTAATTTACACTGCATATTTTTACTTTATGTATATTGTAGCCTTAGTTATCTCTCGATAAGTATGAATATGAATGAAATATGAATATGCATATGCAAATAATTCAAACAAAGTTGAAGTTCACAGGAGCTTCAGGTTTAAATGAATGTGAAGTTTCTAGAGTGATCTTTTATATCAGTGTTTCTCAACCTTGACAATTTTAAGGCATGTGGACTTCAACTCCCAGAATTCCACAGCCAGCATTGCTGGCTGTGGAGTTCTGGGAGTTGAAGTCCACATGCCTTAAAATTGTCAAGGTTGAGAAACACTGTTTTATATGCTTACTCAGAAATAAATCTTACATAAGTAATTCTGTGATAAT
>NW_015386145.1:1203649-1256303 GCF_001527695.2 Protobothrops mucrosquamatus | reverse complement strand
TGATCTTTTATATCAGTGTTTCTCAACCTTGACAATTTTAAGGCATGTGGACTTCAACTCCCAGAATTCCACAGCCAGCATTGCTGGCTGTGGAGTTCTGGGAGTTGAAGTCCACATGCCTTAAAATTGTCAAGGTTGAGAAACACTGTTTTATATGCTTACTCAGAAATAAATCTTACATAAGTAATTCTGTGATAATTGTTTTGAAATGTGCACAAAACAAAACAGTACAAACCTAAGGATGGTCAAATGTATTTGTTCTCTGGATGCTATTTGATAACTCCTCCACTCATTCTCTCCAGCACAGTAACTATAGCTATAAGGAAATCAAAGGCTGCTCTGCAGTGATGGCTTTGGATAACAATATGCCAAAAAATTGAAAAATTCTAAATGGAAGTCAGCAACAATTTTTCCCTTTTTACAGAAACCAAAAAAAAATCACATAAGCTATACTTTTCTGTTTGTCTGAACTACAAAACTACTTATTGACATTTGGTAATTCAAATGCAACAATCGTGTTATCAACTTTGATCATCATGAAATAGTGAGCAGCCAACTGTTATTAGAAAAGAATTGTGGATCAAAAGGAATATTGAAGTATGAAGCCAGAAACGAGTTGGTTCTTAAAAACATAGTAGCAATGATATCATATTGGAAAATACTCAGATTATAATTGCAGTAACCTATGTTTATTTTACTACCGTATTTAACAGCAAACGAAGTTCCCTATTTAAAATTTCTTTCAGGAATGAGTGAAGGCCCCACAGTAAACGGAGGCAACTGGAGTGAAAAACCCGTTAAGATTTCTCCTCAGATTGGTGCAGGTGAAGAGAAATGGACCACAGGGTCCTCTGCAGGTAGCAAGAGGAAGAATGAGACATCCGCCTGGGGAAAAGATGCTGGAGATAATGGAAATGGGAAGGATTGGGGAGTATCTCTGGTTGGCAGAACCTGGGGTGAACGTACTTTATTCTCTGGTATAGGTAAGATTAAGTGCTTGTTTCTCCTGGCTTGTTTGGTTTTGGTTTTGTGAAAGGACTAAAAATAAAACTTAGAAAAACATGAGAATGTTTCCTTAATTTCCTGATCCTGGAATTTTGTTTACTTTTCAAAGCACAATAACCTCAGTCTAGAAAGGAGGGCAGGGTGTCAGTTAAAGCAGAATATCTACTAAATTATAATGGGGTTTCACACATGCATAATACATGCATATTATATTTCTTTAAAATGGGAATGAGATTTTGTGCAAGTGCAAAAGCATGCTGACTTGCTTTGATATGTGGGAGCCTCTCTTAGGAATATGTTCCTAATTGCCAGTGGGGGAAAATATATGATATGAGCACACACATACTATTTTTTTTGTTGTTGTTGTTGTTAACAGCTTGGTCTGGAGTGGATGGAAGAATTAATACTCCTGAACAAAGTTCTGCTTCATTTACTCCCTTGGGACTAAATCCTACAGTCTCTGGTATGCTTTTAACAGACATCTAATAAAAGAACTACACATGTGTCCTATTTATGGCATAGCATGTTCTACTCTGGTAAAATCCAAAATTTGAAGTATTTTTTGCCTCACCAAGTTCAACTCAATATATTTTCAACATATGGAAAAGGGAAGGATTGTGCTTGTTCTTTTTATGAAAATAATGTATTGCCTAGGTCAGTGAAGCTGAATCATTAGTGTTAGTGACAACAAAGAAGCAAATCTGATGCATATATCCTATATAAGTAGTCCTTAGATTATTATGCTAGTTGGGAGTGGAATTCTTTTTTTTTTTTTAACAAATATTTTATTGAGTTTTATAAGGGTAACAAGGGAATAAGGTCAACAAAGGTAAAACAAAGGGGAACATACAAAAGGGTTAAACCAAAGGAAAGGGGTAAACACAAAGTGGGATTAATCCCACAAAATAACATCGCTTCAGCAAGTAAACCCGTCCGGGTATACATATTAAATCTTAATATCTTACAACAGCTTTCAATATAGTCATGTAAATAACAAGTTAGTCAATATATCTCATTCATTTACTAATTAACAATGCTTAATACTAATTAGTTGTAATAACTTTAAAATAGTAATATATTACTTATTGGTTACAATTTACTATATTATTAAAATAACAAATAACGAAAAAAAAGAAAAGAAAAAGAAAAGACAAGTTCATACAAATAATCATAAAATATAAATACAAATTATCAATTATCTCTTTAAGTTTCATAACCTTTTCTCATTCTATCGTGTTGCTAACCATTGGTAAAAAATTTCCCATGTTTTAAAATAAATTGTGTCTTCTTTCTCTTTCATTTCTAAAGTTAATCTATCCATTTCTGCACATTCAAGTATTTTTGTTATTATAATCTGATCAGTTGGTAAATTTTCATTTTTCCAAAATTGGGCAAATATTATCCTTGCGGCTGTTAACACATGCAATATTAAATACTCATTCTCTTTTCCATAATTGAAGCCTAATATTCCTATCAAACAGAGTTCTGGTTTAAATTCTATCTGTATTTTAATCATCTTTTCTAGCCACATATGAATCTTAAACCAAAATTTCTTAGCATTAGGGCATATCCACCAGAGATGGTAATAAGTGCCTGGTTGTTGTTTACATTTCCAAGTTGGGAGTGGAATTCTTGTTGCTAAGCAATACGGTTGTAAAGCACGATGTCATATGACCAAATCACCTAGCAACAAGTCTCAATATCCCTGTTGCCATTGTCAGCCGAATATCTCACTGTTTGTGAGGCGAGGTCCCACTCTAATCCAAACCACTCTAATCCAAACCACTCTCGATATGATCCATTCCAACCCCAAGCCTCAGTACGATAAGAGACTGTCTTCTCTTCAGTTCTATCCTACCTGTCTCCCCCCCCCATCTCTGCCCTTTTGGCCATCTTGCATTCTGCCAGCCTTGTTGCCCTGCACTTCACTGGCTATGCTGGGCTGGCCTGCCACACCACCCTGCACTCTGTTTGCTCTGCCAGCCTTGCTGCCCTTTGCCACAGTTTGGAGAATGGCAAGTGCAGCCTTCTTGTGAAGTTTTAGAAAGCCTCAGAAATCTTCCAAAGTAGCACAAGAACAGCTGCTTCACATAAGGCTAGGCTGGGCAAACCTCCTCAATGGTGGGAAGAAGATAAAGGTTAGCTGGCAGTGGCAAGGCCAGTGAGTGCAGGATGCAAGGGTAGCAAGATGGCAGAGCAAAGATTATTTAGGGCAGCTAGGGCTTTGTTCCGTAGGCTGTGACGTGGGGCTTGAGGTGATACTCTATGGGGCTAAAGTAGAGGCATAGTGGTCATCGGCTGAGACTGCTGAAGGCCCCAGGCCTCTACTTTAGCCACTGCTGAGGAGTGCCACTGTGCAGGGCAGCCAAAGGGCAAGTAGGAAATAGGCATGGAAGGAGGTTGGAGTGCTGATTTTAAATCCAGATGGACTGCCAATTGCCCAAATTCTGATTATATGCTTATGGGGTATTGCAGTGGCTAATTTCAAGGGCTAGTTGTAGCTACAATTCATTCATTCTGTAACTTTGAATGGTGAATGAATGAATGAATGGTTATAATTTGAGGACTGTCTCTATCTGATAAAAGTTAATTGGAATAATGGGCCTACATATCATTCTCATGGAGTGACTGGGTATATATTCTGCCCTTTTTAGGATCCAATAGTGAATCTGTTTCTCAACCTAGTACTACAGATTTTCAGTGGGATTTAAATCGTAATCAGGCACCTGTTGATGACGAATGGTCTGGATTAAGTATGTTCCTTTTTAAAATCTTACCTGGTTTTGCTTAAGTTGCATTTATTTTTTTGCATTCATATTCCTATTCACAACTGTTCTGGTAAACAACACCAAATATTTATCCATACGCTTTCAAAATAGTTTTGCAAAAAACAAGTATAGATTCTTTGATCAACAATTAATGCTTGAAATGTTCATCCAAGCAAATTTAATCTAAAAAATAAACCAAATTTTTCAAACCAAAAAATGTATTATTTTCTTTATCAGTGCAACATCTACTTGGCTTTTTCTAAATTGTTTATTCAGCCATGTTCTACTTTTAAAATTTATTTCAATATTGTATCAATAATGAAAGATTTGAAAGGCAAATTTCAAAAATAATTTGATCAGTATTAGACTGCAATGTTCCTTCTAAATTTCTACTTTTTCTTCTATAGAGGACTAAAATTGATTCCTCTAAAGTACTGATCCACTATCCTTTATTTTTGTCATTCTATTTTGAATTTAAGGCTTTTCTATTTGTATCTGTGTAGAAGGTTGCCTTTAGCATCAGGGCAAGGTCAGAGAACTGAGTTGTTTTATCATTGTGCTTAATACTTATCTTTAATGATTTTAAATTTATTTTGGGAAGGAATATTTCAAATTCCTATCCCCAAGCTTTTGTTATTAAAATATGTGGCATGAAATTACATATATATTGCAAAATAGTGTATTCTTGCCTTATTGTCTTGTTCATCCACTTGAAACTTCTTTATTTCTCACAGATGGGCTTTCTTCTGCTGATCCGACTTCTGACTGGAATGCCCCAGCAGAGGAATGGGGGAACTGGGTTGAAGAAGAAAACCCTCCTTCCATTCCACAACTTGAAGAAGTATTATCTGAAACTCAAAAGGTATCAGATTAACAGTTGCTGCAATAATTGTTAGTAAGATGTGTACTGTTTGAGCTTGATGGTTCTCATTTTGTAGAAAGAACTAGAACACTCAAAGGTGTCCAAAGGATTGGCTAGAGGGACAAGTGGCCCTATAAGTCATGTCATCAAAAATATGACTTGTGTATATATATGTAATTATGTAAAAGCAGGTTTTGCATCATGACACTACCCTATGCATGTTGTAATTTATTGTTAAATTATAATTGGAGAAAGATTGAAACTAAAACTTACATTAATATTTGATTAGGGTTAAGGTACAAATGTGATATTGATGGATCTCTCTGGTTTTGTATTAGGTATCGGATGAAGAGAAAGAAAAGCCTGAAGCAGCTCAACAAAGTACTTCAAGTGGCAAATCAAAAAAGAAAAAGAAGAAAAAGAAAAAGCAGGGAGAAGAGGCTAACTCTCCTATACAGGCAAGAAACAATAAAGATTAGCCTTTTGAAGGCAATTTAAGATGAGCCCTGGGTGGATTAAACCTTAACTGGATTGCATCTGTTTTTCTTAATGGTTCATATTAAGCCATGATTTGCTTGATATCTATGCATAACTTATATGGGTTTTTTCCTTTAAATGGATTTACTACAAACTGAGTTTCCATAGTCATGCTTTGAATAATTGGGATGGGCAACCGACAGTTCGCAAAACTTGATCTTAATCTGACATTCTTTAACTTTGATTTCCTTCTGTTCTAAGACGGGAAATATGTGAAAATTATACTTTCAGCTTAAGTCAAACCTAAATTATGAAAGAGAGTCCTTTGACAAAATAGCAAATACTGATTCTGTCCCACTCATTGTCATGCACTCTGAAGCCCTCTTCCCTCCTTAAAAAGAAAAGTATGTTGCCTGCTTATGGAATATACCCAGAAATATGAGACTACTTTGAACCCATTAAGTCTATTCAAAGCATGATTAAATCTGGACAAAATAGAGTTTTTCTCCTTTGCTTCATATTTACATGGTTTATCTCTGAAGCTAATTGAAGTAAAAATATATGAATGTGACTATACCGTTCTGTTTTAATATTGCATGAAAACGTTGTATCATTGATAGCTTCTCACTAGGTTCCACATTCATTCATTCATGTTATTTTAGTAATGCCCCCAAACCTCATTCTTTTTAATGAGGTCATCTTTCTCCCCTATCTAGGATTCTGATGATCTGGAGAAACATGCTGGAGAAGAATTTCCAGAAGATACCTCAAAAGTTCAACAAGTGGAGATAACTTTCTCTTTAAAGACCGTCAGCACTAGTGAACAAGCTGAGGTATATATTAAAAGGGCATGCTAATGTCTGTTTATTTGTAAATCTTTCCTTCTTTAAGATAAGGTGCAAGCTTAGTGAAAGCCTGCTGCATTAATAGCTTGAAATAGGCACACTGTTAGGTATGCTTAAATTGATGTTTTCAGCATTTGGATAGGAATATTGGATAGGGTATTTTAGAGCAGGCTTTTTATTCAATATTTATTGTGATTTTATTATTGCCTGTTCACCGCCCTGAGTCCCGTAAGGGAGATAGGGCGGTATATAAATTTAAATAATAAATAAATAAATAAATAAAATAATAGATTTTAGTTAGATTCACGGGAATTTCCATCTAATAAGACCAGAAATGGTTCTAATCACAACAGCATCTGAAAAGCAGATTAGTTCTATAAATATTTCTGGTGTAAACCTCAGAAGCCGTTACTTATAAAAGAGAGTTATAACTTGGTGCATATGTTTTATATGATTCTAGTTTGATGCATGTGGGGCTTTTGCTTGATGAGAATGTTAATTATGGATCTTGGGGTTCTTTATGGTTAAGCAAAGATTTCTAAAGATAACCTATCCACATATTTTTGGATTGGATATTAGAAGATGTCAAAAGCTCAATATTCTGATCTACAATGTCTATTGTAGCCGAAGGAGATGCCCTCATTTGCTGTTTCTACTGAAATGTCTGTACCTGTATCAGAGAGTGACTCTGAAAAGATAATTTCCCAAGTGCCACAGATGCTGCAGGAGGCAGAAGTTATTTCTAATGTTAAGCAAAACAGTGTGCCTCCACCTCAAAGTAAGTGATTGTTTATATCAAATGCATATAAGGTTTATAAAAAGATATTTGCATAGTTATTAAAACTGTATTTAAAATCGAATTGATCTTACTTCAGGTGCAAATCTGGTGTTCCACTTACAGATGTTCAGTATTTCCTCTTCTAGTATTTTATAGTGCGTTGGTAACCTATGATGAATAACTTCTTCTTTTTTTTTGCATTTTTTTTTATTTTTCACCATACACCATACACCAAAAACTACATAAACATAAATCTTTTCTTCTAACAGAACAGTGCTTTACATTTTAAATATTCTTTACATCTTATATCCATGTAAAAGTATATTATCAAGTAATACAATATTGAAAACACAAGGAAGTTTTATAGCCAAAGAGAAAGACAAAATAATGCTGACTTCTGATAATATGCATTACTAGATTAAGTGAGTAGAATGCAATGTATGAATGACTGTAATAAATACAATTTAAAAGCACTCCTTGATTTCTCTTACTCTTTTAGCTAAGTCTGAAGAGAGCTGGGAATCCCCCAAGCAAATCAAAAAGAAGAAAAAAGCCAGAAGGGAAACGTGAATTTTCTGAAATGGACGTGTGTTGCAGAAACACTTGTCGTGGAGATTATGCTGTTTATGCAATAATTTGTGAACCTGTACAGAATTTTATATAACTTTCAACAGATTTTTTTTTTAAAAAAAACTGCTTTGAACACAACCATCTTTAAGAATAGGAACTGAATGAAAAAGCTGGTGACCTAATTTCACAGGAAATAACGGCATTACTGGAAGACTCATTGAAGAATGTATTTTCAAGCTATGGAAAAAGTAATTTTTAAAACCTTGGCTTTAAAACAGTGCCCTGTTTACAACATATTTCTATTTCCTGTTCACTGGAGAAAGAGGATTTGTCTTAAATATCTCTAATCATCTTTAAAATTGATACATGTCACTGAATGGTGGTATCTATCTTGAATCTGTTTAATGCCTAAATCAAAGAACTCTATTCAAATTTGCCATATGTTTCTAATATTTAATAGAATCTGCTAACCATGAAATTAATTATAATTACAGAGAAGCTGGTATCACTGAAGAATTTATTCTTGAATAACCTCTCAACCTAAATAATAGTTGATTTCAGAGTAAGCGTGCACTCAAATTGTGTTAGAACTAATCAATAAAAACATTTTTCCAGCAAAAAAGTGGATTAAATTAAACTTCAAAAACTTTATCAGAACTACAACATGGTCCCTAAAGTTGCTTCTAATAGTTTCTTACTTAAATTCTCAGATAATTTTAAGTTGTTGAGGCAGTATGTTCAAGCAGGCCTCATGGTTTTTTCTTATCTAAAATAGGAGTTTAGTTGGTGCCCTGTAATCTTGGTTCCCAGTCATTTTGAAAGCCATGATTCATTTCTCTGCCACTATTGCTTTTCTTTTTTTTAATTGGATTTTTTTAAATTCTTCAGAGATGTGGTAGAAAATGAAAAGAGTAATGATGGCTTCAAAACAGATTTAATTGATGTTGAGACCACCTGTATCAGGAAGTGCTTTTTTACTGCCTTAACCTATGTAGAATCTGTATCTAGAGTTCTTAAATGGGGTTAGCATTTTGTTTTTTGTTTTGTATTTTTTTAAAAAAAATCATGCAACAACAGCAATTGTAAAACAAACCATCTTTCCACTTGTAATTATGGATTAAAATGGGAGACGAACCATCTTTCCACTTGTAATTATTGATTAAAATGGGAGTTGAATTGCATCATTTTCAAGCACTATAATGACATCATGTTAAACAGGCAGGTATCTATGAATAGTGCATGCTCAGCCATGTACAACTGTATATAGCCTTTATGAAATGTTTGTGTGTGTTTAAAGGACCATAATTAACATAACTTGGTGAACAACTATTAAAGAAAAGCCATGATTATTTGATGTGATTGGCTTAGTTTTTTTTTCATGTGGCAGAAAACTTGTAACAGCTGTAACCAATGGTACTATTAACTCTCCCATAATGTCTAATTGTGTACATTTAAAAATTTTCGTAAAATTAACTTGCAATGCAAGAATAATTAAAGCAACAAACTGGATTTAGTTGTTTTGAAGACAAGCCTTATTAATTGATAGTGTTCCTAATGAATTCTAATGTGCACAGGTATTAACTCCTGTTTCAGGAACATGGCAGATGTTTACATGTTCAGATGTTTGTTTAATTCAGTGACATTTCTACATCAATTTTGT
Organism: Protobothrops mucrosquamatus; assembly: GCF_001527695.2. Classification (NCBI taxonomy): domain Eukaryota; kingdom Metazoa; phylum Chordata; class Lepidosauria; order Squamata; family Viperidae; genus Protobothrops; species Protobothrops mucrosquamatus. The sequence goes on along the minus strand of NW_015386145.1, from coordinate 1,247,338 downwards.
TAAAATAAATTGAGCAAATTGATAGCAGTGTGTTATTTATGGGAAGGGAACTCGTGGATAATATTTTATCACAATAAAATGGTATCCCAGAAAATTCTTGGTAGCCAAATAGACTGTACAACAACTAATTTTAAAGGGTATTGAATATGCTAGTTATGTCTGCTCTTCATTGTGATTTTTAAAATTCTTCATATGTATCTTAAGTATGTCACATAATCAATTTCCCAGTTAAGACACTCTTCTTCACTTGACCAGATAAAAAACTGCCTGTTATCCCATTTTAAGAACAGCTTTTGACACTGAAAAGAAATGTTTAAGCTTGTCCTAAATCAGTGTTTCTCAACCTTGACAATTTTAAGACATATGGACTTCAACTCCCAGAATTTCACAGCCAGCATTGCTGGCTGTGGAATTCTGGGAGTTGAAGTCCACATGCCTTAAAATTGTCAAGGTTGAGAAACACTGCCCTAAATCATACTATGATTCTTTCAAAATGATATTCATAACAATAGCAAGATTAGCCATTTGGCTAAAAACAGATCTGTTTTGGGACAGTTCGATGGTATTTTTATGAATATATGTCTCTTATATTCAACCAACTTTGAATAGTTTATATTGTTTTAGAAATGGTTGTGAAGAGTTGGGTAGTTGCTCACTAAAAAGTGGGAGTTTGCAAAATTCATTTGTTCTTAGTCATTGTGGAATATTTTTTGCAAAAAGGTCTTTTCAATGCTTATAGCATTGTTTTGCCATGAATACCATTCTTAATACCTAAATGCATAATACCTAATAAAACTAAAAATTATAAGTGATCTATCTCTGCAGTCCATCTGAACTGAAGAATGTCATTTTTTTAATTATGTCTACCACCATCCTAAATTGTCTGATCCAGCTTTTAATTTAAATGTTCAGTTATGTGGATGTTTATATTTAATCTGACCCCCATTAGGATTTATACCTGTAGATGGCAGATTTTTCCTGAAACTTTAGAATATGCAATCAATTAAGGTGAAAATGATCTTTTTGTCACCTAAGAATGGGATATTCATAAAATGTGAAGATGTTAAGTAGTGAAAATGGCAATGCCATAAATTATTTCATTCATGTACTTAAGCTACCAAGTTGTGCAATGACAACAGTTTCCCAGAATAGAGTTGTATCAGTATAGAAGGCAAAATAAAAGTGTGCATCCACTTTTGCATTATTAACAATAGTCTTTATAACCAGATATACCTGATATCTTTTTATGATACAAACAGAACAACCAGCTAAACATAATGAAGTCCATGAAATGTTTTCCAAGGAAACATTTATTTGTATATACAACTTTACACAATTATATGTGATAGGATAATCAATGCATATTTAATTTTTCTTTCTTTTAGGCTATGCAGTACTAATAGTAAGTATATTGGAGTGAAAAAATTGTGAAGTTGGATGAAAACATACTATTTTTTTAATATTAAAAATTACAATATATATTTACTAAATAGTACATGAAGATTTCACATCTATACAGAAATGTCTTTTTAGTTTTGCTCTTTAATCTTTTTTAAAGTTATATGCCTTTTCATTTCCTTATATGAGATCTAAGTTTCAGGTCAGTCTTCAACTGTTCCAGATTTAAATCAGACCAAACTTCCTGATATCAGTGCCAATAGGCTGCAGGTATGAATTTATACGGAAGTTTATTTTTTCTTAGTATCCCTGTACAGAATTGCTCTTAGATTGGAAAGTCAGAGCCAATATTATCTACAAGGCATCTGCCCCAAACCTTCTGTTAACATGACATAACAGGTTGGTTTGACATGTTTGTCTTGACTTTACGTGTTAAGATTCTGTTTTTTTAAGCATCAGTGACAAAATGGCAGCTGTCACTCTAAATGCAATCATCTTGTGTTAGATCTGAACCTAATTCTGTAATATACTTTGCTAAGCATTTTGGAACTTGGCATAAGTGGCACATATAATTCATTTTTATAACAAAAGTGTTTTAGTTGTGTAGATAATGTGATTTTTTTTAAAAAAAATGTAGATAGGGTTGTAAATGCAGACATCTTTTTCAGCACTGTCGTAACTTGCGTTCAAGTGAAAATGCCACTGAAAATGGATCATAAGTATGGTATGTTGTAATTTCCACCGGTTGCTTAGTGACCGGTCATAAATAAAAGTTCTTACCTGTGATCAATCAGCCACTTTTTGCCTTCCTCCAGCAATGCTCTAGACACCTCTTGTGCTATTTCTTCTCTGGTAGCTTATCAGTAAACCATGGTGCTCTATGAGATGTGCATGCATAGAGCCCACACAGGTGCAATTCAGCCCAAGCCCCATCACATGAGCTTGCCAAGCCGAGACAAGGGCATCTGGACTGTGTGCCAGAAATTCCCATATTTCTAAGAATATTCTAGAACTTTTGACATTAATGCAACTTAATCCATGAAGCACATATTGAGTTCTTTTGCATATTCTTTAACTTTTTCAGCAATAATTGTGATATCCTTAGACAGCCCAAATCTGGCCTAGAGGTTATTATTACTCTCTGAAGCAACATGTATGAAGGGGAAAACTGGATTTTCCTGTAGAGTGTATTCTGATGTAAGAACACAATCCAATGTGAATACAGCATAGTGGTTTCACTCACAACCAATTTAGATTGCACAGAACCAAATGTTCAAACACTGCAAAAAATCTCACAACCAGTTAGCAAATAGGCAATGCTTTTCTCTTGGCTTCAGTAAGCCATTTTCAATTTAATTATAAATTGATTTATATTTTAAAGAGTATTATACTAGTCCTTAATAATTTGAACTAAACTGTGTGGCCAGCACTTAGGATTTAAATAGTGTTCTCGCTTCATAAGGAGAAGATAAAAATACAGATCTAAAGTGCCTGTAGTTTCAAGATATATGATTATGCAAAGTGCAGGGTGTGATATATATTAAACAAAATAGAAGAAATACCAATAACAAGTAAAATTATTTAGTTGTGCAGTATATGTCATTGCATATTTCTTTTTAAATAATGCTGTTCTTTTTACCATTTTGGAGTTTTCTAGTCATAGAACAGGATCTCTACAGGGCACAAAGAACCTCATCTCAATTGTTGAAAATCTTATTGAGGTTTTTGACCAACAGTGTATAAAAACAGATGAAAACAGATTCTCAAGATGCCAAATTCTGCACCCAATTTCTTATTTCAACTTGTTTGTAAGGTTGATTCTGTTGAGGACAAATCTTCGTGGTAGTTTCAGAATGATGAAGACATTCAGCAGCCTCAAGAAAATTTAAGTTTTAATGTAGAAGGAATTATTTCACTAGTAATGGCACATAAGAAAATGAATACTGCTCAATTTAATATGATTCAAAAAAGTATCTCTTTTTCGCATCCACTTGAATCTGGCAGATAAAATGTCTGAATTCTATTTCTGAAATGAGCAATGTAAATTAAGATCATATTTGACTAGGCTGGTTAAGCAGTGTTTACATGTGCATGAATGAATATAACCAAGCCCATGTTCAGATTTAGATTGTGGCACTAAAAGCAATGAAGCATGTGTATTCACTCTTATTGCATTTGTCAGTTTCCATTCAGGTACCCTGTTCAGAATTACTTGGGTCCTGTTAGGGAAGGAAAGGTAGAATAATATATCTTCAGACAGTTGTGACAAGTTTGTATGCGTATTTACAAATAATGTCATTCCTATTGGCTTAAGATTCCATGCCAGTTGCACAGGGTTAATATAGTAGAGGCTGTGACTTGCTATATGAGTTGGATTTTTGCAAACTTGTGAAGCCTGAGGGAATTGATACGATTTTCTAGGAATAAATCCTGACTCTTTGCTCCTTCTAGGCAGCTAGAGCAACAGGAAGAGAACATAGCAAAAAGAGCTTTTTCCCATCTTCAGCTTTACATCAATTATAAATCATCCTGGACAGTTAAATCCTGGCAACAGTGACTCATGCCTTCATTATCTTACAATTACAGTACTGCAACATACACTACCTGGGGCTGTTTATGAAGATGACTCAGATGCTACAATTTATACAAACTGCAGAGATGAGACCTATTATCCTATTGCACAATATAATTTATTCTTCAGTACTTGCACTAGTTATCTATATGTTTCTGAGCCCAGTTCAAAATGCTGGTTATTATCTATAAATATGGCATAACATCAAGTTGTTTTAGGGTCTCTCACCTTCAAAATGATTCTTCCACTCTCACAGTTAGACTTCTGCATCATAGCCCTGAAACTTAGGATTATTTTGTTCCCAGAAGTACTGCTGCCCCCCTCCTTTGTTGGATTTCCACAGGGCTGTCAAAATTATTTCATTTAGACTTTGCAGGATAGTAGTGATCTGAGTTGTTGTTTGGGGTTAAAATTCACTATTGGCAGTTATCTTGTATATTTATATTTATTTATATATTTATATTTATTTATACCATAAACCATCCAGAGCCATGAGATTGTCAATAAACAAATAACTGCAATAAATAAATAATTTTTTGGAGACAGGTTAAAGAAAAAAACGACCTCAATATGGCTTTTTTTTAGATGCTATAAGCATAGTGACTTAAAATCATGCTAAAGTGGAGTTCAAACAAAGGATCTTTGACACACATAATCAATCTGATTAGAGCAGGATATAAGAAGAATCTTATATCTTATTATATGCTGATTTACCGCCAGCTTATCAAATACTTAGGAGCCAAGGGCTTGGCATTAGAAGGAAACCTATCAATATACCAGCCAGTAGGAAGGCATCACATAAACACAACTCACAGAACAGTCCAAAGAATGTATTCCAGTAGAGAGAAATTCCCTGAAGATGGGCTCCAGCATTAATCCAACAGCTCAGAAGAGTTAATCTCTGGTCCCGATGACTGACCCAAATTCAATCTTGCATCATTATCCTGGGACACGTATATTTGCCTTCATTCATAAGAAGAAGCTGATTAGGTACAGAGATATAGCAGAAAAGGCCAGCTACATACATAAATCAGTTCCCAGTGCCAATTATTATAGAATAATGTTGTTAGCACATTTTAATGCATTTCATTGAGTGTCTCCCAAGGAAAATAGAAGTAGACAGTCTGTGGGGCTCCATCACAATTGAAATAATGGCTTATACTCTATACTATTGTAAATAATATTATGTCCTTTCTTTTTAGCTGACTTATGTTTTAGCTGACTAATTACCAATTAATTAATTTTATTTGCATGACTGCATGAGATATTGCTCAGAAAGATCACTAAGGTTATTTGATGTTTGCTACTCAAGGCTCTCAATGAAGAGAGCTTGCTTCACATAGAAACAAAACCAGGGATGGGAATAATGCTAAATTATTTCACATCATGGGCAAGTGACAAAAATAGTTACATTGGTGGAATTGATAATTTCACACGGAAAATACTTTTTTTCTAAATATATTTATTTAGGAAACGCATATTTAATATACATTTGGGTATTACATTTCAGATTAGAGCAGCTGATCTAGTATGATCTAGTATGGTTTAGTGCAGTTTTATTTCCCAACTAGTTGGCTATCAGAATGTAGACTACAAACTTATGTAGTCTCAAACTTATGACCACAATTGGGATCGAAATTTTGACAAGGCAGTTGTTAAGTGAGTCATACCTGATTTTATAACCTTTTTGCCACCGTTGTTAAGCAAATCATTACAGTTGTTAAGTGAATCATATGATCATTAAATAAATCAGGCTTCCCCCATTGATTTTGCTTGTCAGAAGCCAGTAGGGAAAGTTGCAAATGGTGATCACATGACCCCGGAACACTGAAACCATAAATATGCCAGTTGCCAAGTGTCTGAATTTTGATCAGGTGACTGAGAGGATGCTGCAGCAGTTGTAAGTGAGAGGACCTGTCATAAGTCAGGTTTTTTCAGTGCCATTGTAACTCTGAACTGTTTCTAAACTAATGATTGTAAGCCCAGGATTATCTATACGGTTTTCCATAAAGGATGATGGCAGATGTCATACAAACACATCTGGACAAAGCTAGATTGGGAAAAGTTAAGTTTTTTTGTTTGCACTTATATTGCCAGTATTTTGATCTATTCATACAATGGAACATCTTCGGGAAGTTGGAAGGAAAAAGGGCTAGGGGGCAATTACTCCGATGATAAACTGGATGCCAGACAAAATATGGTTTAGCACTTTAAATAAGCAAATTGATCATTTAGCTAAGCAATTGATCAAAGACAGAATTTAACACAAGACAAGATAGCAAACAGAAATAAACATCTCAACACAAATTCTTGTCTAGATATTTTACCTGTTTTTACATAAATGGCCACTTTCCTATGTTCCACTCAGCTGGTTCCTGGAAATTCCCGACTTTGAGATTAAGGTACAGTCAACACTTTTCCCACCCTCTGTTTACAGATCAAAATAATCAGAGGGTCCTTGCTCTCTTGTTGGGAAAGAGGGAGCCTCATTGAAAATGAAGTAGGGGGCCAATCTTTCCAACAACCAGAACAGGCAGGGAAGGGGCTAATCTGGATTCTATTCAAGAATAGCTATCACTCACTTGTGCAATTGTGCACTGAAGGTTTGAATCTCTCCTTTGGCAAGGAGGCTACACGTACAACAAAAAGGAAGAAATCCAGCACATTTCAACAAGGGCAGACTTTCGCTTATAATACTAATAGCCCAACTTTTAAGCAGAGAGATGGAAATGTTCACACAAAACACTGGGCTAAAATGTGATCCGCTAATCTGTAGTTACTTTGTCTTCTGACAACCCAACACCAGTTAAAGTTGACTTTAATTGTGGGGTTGAAAAAAAGAGCTGAATCCTGGAAATAAGAATTAGTGAAGCACAGGTAGTCCTCGACTTACGACCACAATTGAGCCCAAAATTTCTGTTGTTCAGTGAGACATTTGTTAAGTGTGTTTTGCCCCATTTTACCATTTTTCTTGCCACAGTTGTTAAGCAAATCACTGCAATTGTGAAGTTAGTAACAAGGCTGTTAAGTGAACCTGCCTTCCCCATTGACTTTGCTTGTCGGAAGGTCGCAAAAGGCGATCACATGACCCCAGGATACGGCAACCGTCATGGATATGAACCAGTTGTCAAGCATCTGAATGAATTTTGATCATCTGACTAGGTGGATGCTGCAACGGTCATAAGTGTGAAACACGGTCATAAGTCACGTTTTTCAGTGCCCTTGTAACTTCGGCCACTAAATGAATTGTTGTAAGTTGAGGACTACCTGTACAGACGATGGAGGCTGTCAACCTATCCCAGGGGTAGGCAACCTTGGCTCTTTTATGACTCGTGGACTTCAACTCCCAGAATTCCTGAGCCAGCATAGCTGAAGATGGAGGCTGTCAACCTATCCAGGGGTAGGCAACCTTGGCTCTTTTATGACTCGTGGACTTCAACTCCCAGAATTCCTGAGCCAGCACAGCTGGCTCAGGAATTCTGGGAGTTGAAGTCCACGAGTCATAAAAGAGCCAAGGTTGCCTACCCCTGAGTCCTATCCTAACGTAAAAAATCCTTCAGATTGTTAAGGAGAAGGAAGGGAGAGGCCGACGCGGGCAACATAACCTACTTAGAAATCGCACAATTCATTTGGAAGCCCACCTAGATGCTCCCTGGCGCCGCCCGGCCCCGCGGCCTCTTCATCCTTCCGCCTGTAGCGGATGTTGCCGGCCTTTCGCGGAGCGGTCTTGGGCTTTCAAGACTCCGCCCCTCGTCTTTGGCAGGCCTGGCAGCCCGATGACGTAATGGAGCAGAGGGTTCCCCGCCTCCACCCGCCTCTCCAGCTGATAGAAGGCGCTGCTCGCTGCACCCTCGCCTCTTCCTCTGGAGGTGGTGCGCCGGGAGAAGCTGTTCCTGAATCCCGGCCGGCGGGCTCCGAGCGGCTCTTCTCTCCCCGGCGTCCTTAGGAAGGACACCTGGCGCTTGGGAGTCGCTGCCAAAGGGCCCAGGAGGCAGCTGGGCAGGACGCGATGAAGATGCTGGGCTCGCCTTGGACTCGGTTCTACTCCAACAGCTGCTGCTTGTGCTGCCATGTCCGCACTGGGACCATCATCCTGGGCATCTGGTATTTGGTAAGGGCCGGCGGGGGCTAGAAGAGAATGGCGGTGGCGAAGGAGGCCAATTGCAGAGCCGGTTCTCGCTTCTTTTCTTGGGCGGAGGGGGGAGACATGGAAGCGCAGGCCCTCGGGTGCCCCCTTCCCCTTGCAATGTTCCCCTCCCATGGCGCCGGCCTCCCCAGGCCAGGGAAGTGGCGCAACGCAAGCGGCCTCGTTTTCCCGAGGTTGGGGACTGGTGCCAAAGGAGGAAGGACAAACGACGGGCATGGCCGCAGCCTCTAGGTCGCTGTCCCTTGATGAAGCCCGGGGAGGGGGGAAAGAGACGAATTGCTCTGTAGTTCTGAGCCTGCGCTGTAGCTTTGACTGAAAACAGTGAGATGCTCGGGAGGATTGGATTCCTCTTCTCAGAATCCGACTTTTGCAAAGCAGAGGGCATGGGGGTTCCTTCTCTCTGCTCTTCCTCTCTGCTCTTCCTCTGGTGAACTGGGTTAAACTGGTCCCATCCCTCAGGAAACCAGAGGCCCGGACACCACCTCTACCAACACCTGGCCTTGAACCCGAGCCTCTGTTGTGCTGCCCACAAATGGACACCCTCACCAGCTGCCTCTGCTCTTCCTCTGGGCAGCAGGACAGTTGTGAATTGGACCCACTGAATCCTACCTCATCTTCTCTTGAATCCCATCTCTTTTCTCTCGGACTCTCTTTTTTTTTTCCTTGCACCTGATCCTCTTTGATGCGTTGCCCAAGAAAAAAAGACTTTCCTCACATCTCAGAAAGAGCTGCTGCTACTTTGGACTGCAAATATCTTGACAGCCATTCATTGGTAGCCAAAAGCTCTTTTTGCATCCCAGATCTGATAGCCCTGTGCCTAACTCACAAATACACAACCTCAGGGATGAAATTCCAGGACAATCAGCCCCAAGCTAGCCAAGCATGTATTCAGTTTGTTGTGAGCTGAGTAATGCCTCTGTCTTTGTTAAAGTATAGCCCCCTTTTATTCAGTGTGCTACACTGAATTATGCCTGGTTCAATTAACTATGGAGGGGGGAGGGAGGTCTCGGCCTGCACATCTGACCCCAATTCATTAGAAGCAGGGCACAGAGGAAGCCAGGGAGTGAGTATGCCTGTTTGCCCTGTTTTTGCTTTGGAAAAGGGATTCTGATTCTTCCTGAGAGATCTGAAGAAATGAATCCATTCTGTTTAAATATCTTGCTGTGTTTATTCAAATCTATGGTGCAGCATTTGGCAGGCCTCACTCATGCATAAGTAAATTTTAAGCTTTTACTTAGCAGCTTTTACTTTGATGCAGGTTTCTCCATCCTTCGGTTTTTCTCCAGGATGCTTGGCAGATTCCATCCCTCCTTTGTTATTCTGTCCGCCTTCTCCCTGTCTACTCCAGCTGGTTTCTGATATCTTGGCCCCTTGCCTTGAAAATTGGCACCTGGCCCTTTCTAGCAGACACTTGCATCTTTCCAGCGAGACTTCAGCGGCTAAGGCTGCTTTTCAAAAGAGGAGTTATTTCTGGAGAGCTTAGCCCTCTAAAGAGTCATTAGCAACATAATTCTTTTTGAGATACAGTAATGCCCTTCCTGCTGCTATTTGTAACCCCACAAGCAGTTTCCTTCCTCTCTTTATAAGGGAGGCCATAAAATATTGTAGGTGAGGCATTTAGGGAGCATGTCAGAAAAACAGGCAGAATAAAATCCATAAGTTACCTGACTTAGCAGGTAATGATTTGAAAGCAGTGAATAAGGTCAGGTTCCCCGCCCCCCCCACCCAATGGTTCCTGTTCTGAATAAGTGTATTGCTAATATATATGTGTGTGTTAAATGTAATAGCTATTCTGGGTGAAAGGCAGGATATAAAGCCAATAAATCAATCAATAATTAATTGTAAATCATGCTAAAACTATTATCCCCACCGTCCAAAGCAGGTGTGTATAAAATTAGCAGCAGATGTTGAAAAAGTGACAAAAATGATCCAGATCTGAGCTTCAAACCCCTGGAAAGAGACACATATCTGATATTCATTTAAAGAAGAGCAGAGATGATGATCCTCTGGAAAACCAACTTATCAAAATTTAAGTGCCACTTTTTAGAAGACCCTTGGTTGCAGGTGGATGGAGGAGGCTCTATGCCTTGCAGCAGAAGGTCATGGCAATGTAATTGTGGATTTACTTATCCTCATGGTACACATGATCCAATCAAAAGCAGCTCCTTCCAGGTTCCCAGGGCTCCTCAGTAGGAGACTTAAGAAGGTACATCCTTAGAGCAGCTGTTCCCTGCCCTCTTTTTCTGAGACTAAGTTCACTCAATTAATTAGGCTGTTCCATCTGTATTATCTGTTAAACATTTATTGCTATTATCTCTTCTTGTTTCAAGAATCATGTGGCCCATGATCATCCAACGAGTACTCAGCTAAGTCAGCATTTGAATACGGATCTCAATAGATGAAGTTTAATTTTCTATACGCACTACTGGGCATCTCACGCTCAGTGTATAAGGTTGGGCTGCATGTAGATTTTAATGCAGCAATGTTTGGTCTTTTTGTAACCGTCTTATCTTTGGTATCTGGAGCTAGTGTGTATAAGAAATATACATTTTTATTAGAATAAAAGGTGGAGATGAATGAGAAATTCCAATACTGTAGACATGTTGTCCATCTCCATGTTTCTGAACAACAGCATAGAAATAGTCTGTCAGTGCCTTCTTCTAGAGCTTCTTTTGATGTCACAACCTGTCCTTATATCCTGAAGGACTCTGGTTCTTCTTTTTAACAGCCAAAGTCATTACATCCTGCTTCCTTCAGGGGATCTATATAAACTGGAGGTCCAACAGATTAAAAGTCAGTCCATGTGAGATCACATCTTGTTAGCATCTTGCATATATTTAGAGGAAAAGAATTTTCCATAAATTAATCAGTTATGACATTTTTCTAAGATTTATTTGAGAGCCAAGAATTATGTTTTTCACTTTGTGTAGATCAAACCATTCTCAAGCCAGGAATGATGTATCATGGGTTAATGCTTGATATATTTATTGACATTTGAGGGGTGAGTTTAAAAGGCAAATTTTGGCTATACTGCAACCTTTCCTAATCAGACAGTCTTCTAATAATTCGTTGAATTACAACACGTCTGAAGAGGTTAAAATTGGATAGGTTTCAGTACAACATTTTGGTTAAATATACAGACCTGCATATATTTTAGGAATCTTGTAGAACCATTACATAGCTATTACATAGGCTCTGTACCATAGAATAAACAAGATATTGATTTTTTTTTCTGAAAGTTAATTGGCTTACTAGAGCTACATTAAAATTATTAAAGGCATGTGCAGTCAGATCTGTAATATTCAGAAGGCTAGAATAAAATTCCCTTCCACACCCTGTTTCACCTTCAGTAGATATCTGATCTTGTAGTAAAACCTTAATTTTCTCCTGTAAATTTCCGGAAGCTTTTTCTAGAATTGCATGTATTATAACTTGGCAGTCAGATCAAATCTCTGGCCTAAGAATAATTGGTCCCCAGACCTATCTTTAAAAAAAGCTTTTACAAATGTTTATGAATGAGCTGTTCAGATATGAAATGGCTAGATGATGGCTATTCTGATATTATGAGTGCTATTAAGAATACTTTCCGTCTGGACATCATCTCCTGTGAATATTTATTCAGGATAGGAAATGGATGTGAGCCATTCTGAAATGCAATATAAGTTGATGTTAATTCAACTTACAGATGCACTTATTTAAAAAGGATAAGAAAATGCTTTTTACTTGCTGCCTCATCTTATTAGAAAGAAAAGAAAACAAGCGGAATGCAAAGGATTAAACCTCGCACTCTGCCAGGAAATTTTATTATTTCCACAATCACTATATTAAAATGCATTATTTATTTTCTGAATTCAAGTGACTTATTTGCAAGCTTGTAGCCAAATGGTAGGATTTATTTATGTACTGCATTTATATAGCTGCCCAACTCAAACAACATGACTGTGGGTAGCTTACAAAAATAAAAAAGGGCACAATAAAGTGAGCAATAGGTAAACATTTGGGTTGACCTTAGCCATTCTAAAAAGCTAAAAGGATACATCTGTTAATACACTATAGGGATAAGAAACCCTTTCGGAAAACTTTCAAAGCTATTATAGTGTAATATTATACTGACAATAGTAATACTTGGAAAATTGGCAGCAGTATCTCAAAATAGCTTGCTTTAAATTATTTGTTTGCTTATTATCATTTTATACAGCCATTCTCCAAAAGACTGTACTTTCAATAGGAAGAGAGCTGGTAAATGAAAAGAATCTATAAAAATGCTGAGTAGTTAATTGATTTAACCTAATCTCCTGAGATAATTAGGCTGCCTACTATTGAATAAATGACTTTCCTTCGACCTCAGTTCTCTAAGGATTTATTATAGTGTTTAAAATAACAATTAATGAGGGATGTTCAAGAGACACCCAAAATCAGAGAGAGGGGCTGGAACAGCTTAGAATGGCTTGAGTAGGAATGCTGCATTCTCCACCAGTTAGTTGTTGTTACCAAGTGTGTTCTGAGCAAGTGTGTTGGGGCACACGTGCGGGTGGGTGGGGCAAGGGACAGAGTGGGGGTAGGGCAGGGGGCAGTATGGGGCGGGGGCGGGCCAGGGCGGGCCAGGGCAGTTTTGGGGCACTCGGTCTCTAAAAGGTTCGCCATCACTGTTCTAATCCTTTGATTACAGCAGGTGGGAAAAAGAGACAGAAACCTAAACATTAATTGTGCTATAAATAGAGCTTACTTCTGACGTAGCTGAAATTCTTTTGAAATGGCTTCATAGATTTGCTACCATATACAGGTAATCCTCATTCAGCAACCACAATTGGGACTGGCAAATTGTTCATTAAGTGAGGCAATCACTAAACAAAACTGCTTACAATCCTGCAGGCCACTTCCTTGGTGTGCAGACAATTGCCACAAATTAATTTGTCATTCATTTTAAAAATAGCTTCTTCACCATCGCAACTCAAGCCCCCTTTTGAAGACAAAAGCTAGAAATAGGCTTCAGTATTTTCAAAACGGGTGAATGTTGTGTCAAAATATTTTGAAAGGTTGGCCCTGCAGAAGAATTTGCTTTATGTTGGAGATTCTTCCATCTCTACAATATCTTTCTTGAGGTGCCTGAACATATGGTCATACCATCCATTTCTATAAAAGCAATTTTGCTTTTGTTTCCTTTCTGAACAATTTCCAACAAAACATTTTCCACTTATTTATGGCACTACTGACTGGATCAATATTTTCATTCCACAGATTGGAACTAATGAATATATAAATTTAGGGCTTTTTGACCCCAGCTTGTTGCTTTACATTTATTCACTTCGACTTACAGTTGCCAATTCAGTGTCCTTTTGCAGAGATCTTTTTGAAGCTGTTTCTCTGTGTATTAATTAGAGATGTATAAAACTTTTCAAGCTCAACACAGGTTATGTTGATCTTATAAAATTGCTCAGAATCTGCCCTGGACATTCCAGGGGTATTCTGAGTATAACATGTCAGTTTCAGGCTCAGAATATTTCTGGAACTATTGAAACTGCATCAAAACACTTTCAGGAAGGTCAGAACATCTGTTTCAAGCTCAAAATAGATGTTTCAAAATTGAAATGTCTCATATTCAGGACTTGTTTTTTTGCATACCATTAGACATACCCAGTTCAAATGAGTTGGTTCAACAAACTTAGCCACCTCACAAACCATTCAGATCATTTCTGAAAAAGCTGGAAAAAAAACAATCCATTCTAATCTGTGAGGTCTTTGTACAGTGAGTACAATTCTGCTGGCAATGTGGCAGAATTTAGACACATTTAGAGACATTCTGATCTGACAATAGGTGCAGGAGATAGAACAAGTCTGAGTACCCTGAAAAAGTATAATTAAAACAATTCTTAAAGTTTAAATTTATAGTTTAAAAATATAATTAATGATTGTGTAAAAGAAAATGGGTTGTGGATTCAATAAGGCCTACCCCACACACATAGTCTTCAGATAGGTGTTTCATATATTTTCCATCCAGTATTAATGTTGATAACATATTAAAATATGCTAATGTCATAACTTTTGCATATTTCAATTTGACTTGTATCTAGCTGCACTGCAACTAGCCTACTGGCTATTTAAAAGACTTACTCTTGGTAGCCATGTTTACATATCTCTCCTTTCTATGTGTGCAATTTTCTGCAATAGCTCTAACTTCTCCCACTTAAACACCAAAGTTGTAAATACCTACAAACATTCAATTATTTTATGCAATAGATGTTTTCCATTTGGTAGTAAACCTGCCAGCTAAAGAGAACAATCCAGAGGGAAGAAAGAGATAATTGAGATTCTAAAGTCTCCAAAGCACAGTGGTATTGTTATAGGACCCTCTGAAGCCCAAGGGTTAACTGAGCCCGCATATATCACAGTCTTCCCACCAATGGATCATCCCCTGTATGGAGCAATCAGTGTAATGATTACTGAACTAATGAGGTTACTACATGCCTGTTCTGGATCATAACAGATGATTTGTAGAAAAGGCAAAGAGGTTGTTTTTATCAGATGGGAAATTACAATCTGCTTCCAATCTGCATTTTGATAACAGTCTTCTGTGGTAAATGCAACAATTAATTGTAAGATTTTCATGGCTCACAATCTATTACATCAATGCATGGAAACTGCCCTGGAAAAGAAGTGTCTTATATGTGAAAACAACTTTTACTTGCAGATATATCTATGTCTCAACTGACCTTGACCTCATTTGACAAAACAACATGGTCATGTGCCTGTAGTTGCTAGAAGTCAAGTTTTGCTTGAGAAAGCATTTTTAAAACTATAAATACATTATTAATGAATACTACAAACTGTATCTTTCCTATTCCTTATATTTCATTTGCCTCTCAACATTTGTAGTTAATAACACTTTACAATGCCTTGGTAAGGCCACACTTGGAATACTGTATCCAGTTTTGGTCACCACGATGTAAAAAAGATGTTGAGACTCTAGAAAGAGTATAGAGAAACAAAGATGATCAGGGGACTGGAGGCTAAAACATATAAGGAACGGTTGCTGGAATTGGGTATGTCTACTTTAATGAAGAGAAGGGCAAGGGGGGACATGATAGCAGTGTTCCAATATCTCAGGTGCTGCCACAAGGAAGAGAGAGTCAAGCTATTCTCCAAAGCGCCTGAAGGCAGGACAAGAAGCAACGGATGGAGGGACTTCCGGTGGGACGGCGCGCCGATGGCGGCTCTTTTGCAGCCGTCCGCTTGGGAAGGCGTCAGAGCCAGCATGAACAGCGGTCAACAGCTGTTCAGCGGCTTGGAACCTTGTGCCCCAGGCGAAGGGGTCGAGGTGAGTATTCCTGGATAGGAGTAGAGTCCCAAAGCTCTCCCTTTATTTTGGGAGAGCGAAATTGGGTACTCCTCCGGAGTCCGGGAGATCTCCGTCTCCCAAGCGCATTTGTTTCCTTTTTTTTTTGGGAACAAAGCCAGTCGTTGCCTCCACTTCTGTGAATTACAGAGAATGGTGAGCAAAAAATAACCAGACGGAACTGACCAGGGGAAACTGGACTTGAGAAACTTAAGACTTTAACTCAATTTATTAACATCTTCTTTAAAGTTAAGTTGAAATGAGGGGAAAAAAATGGCTGCGGTTTGCCGTTTTTTTTGTAGATGAGAGTGACTTTTCTTTTTAACTTTCACTTTCCTGCAGCGCCAAAGGAAGAGGGAAATTGTTACCCCTTGGCTTAGGGTTGTAACATTGATATATTTTTTTTGGGTCTATGGAAAGTTTTGGTGACTACTTTTTTTTTTCTTTTAATGGAGAAAATTCTGGATTTGGATTTTGGATTTTTTCCCCCTGCTTTTTTTTCTTTCTCCGAGGCTTGGATTAAAGAAGTTTGAAAAATGGCTGTGTTTAATGGAACTTCCGCTTTGTTTAAAGATCTTCAACAGTTTAATTCTGAATTCATCTCCTCTTTATCCTCACCGATGGCTTCATTTGAAGATTTATAAAAGGTTTTGAAATATAATATCTGCTTTGTATGGTACTGCAGATTACATAGAGGTCAGAATGGAGGAAAAAGTGGAGCTTGTAAAAGTGGAAATTGGATTGGAAATGACTCAAGAGGAAGATTTGGATTTTTCTTTATGGAAGGAGGGAGAAGTGGAAGAAATAGCTGCAAAAGCGGAAACTGGATTGGAAACAACTAAAAATTTTTTACAAGAATACAGAGAAGAGGCAGTGATGGACTTAGCTGTGACTTTGGGATGTAATTTTAAAGAAATACTCATAGAAATGGAAAATTATGGTATTGCATTTCAAGGGAAGCAGTTGGGGGATATTATTGCTTATTTCTTAAGAGTATCTTGTAATGAAATTATACAGGTTCTTTTGTTTGAGATATGAAGGGATTAATTTTAAAGAATTTTTGGAGGAGGAAATGGGGTATATCAGTGGAATTGTGGAATTATATATATGGAAAATTATAGCATTGTATATCAAGGGAAGCAGTGGAGATATATTATTGTTTATTATCTTGTGATGAAATTATATAAGGTGTTGTTTAGAGAAAAAATAATAATAATGATGGTTTAGATTAATAAAACTGATATATCCTTTTTTCTTATTATTTTAAAAGATCATAAATATTTGATTATGGCATTAATTGTAGGGGTGATGGTATATTATATATAATTGTAGGGGTGATGGAATGTATTATATATAATTGATAATTTGAAGATATGGCAAAGTTTCTTGTATGATTAAGGGATTGGAGAGGATGGACTGGTGATATTTAGATAGATTATACTAGCTTATATTTGATTATCTTTTTATGAGTTAAAGTATGTTTATATTAGATTAGTTTATATTGGGTAGTTTTATATAGATTTGGGAAGATGAATGTTTAATCCTGCAATCAGTTCTGGGAAGTCTGGGGGGGTTGGGGTGGGAGGGAGTATAGAAATAGAGTTAATAGTATAGACTTAAGGGGCAAGTAGGATATATTAAAATAATAATAGATTATCTATATGTATAACTGAGTTAATTATATTGAAATAATTTGAATTGTATAAGTATGATTTTGTTTTGATTAATCGATGGCCTTGCCACCATGTTAAATAAAAACCAATAAATATTTTGTTGAAAAAAAAAAAAAAAAAAGAAGCAACGGATGGAAACTAACCAAAGAGAGAAGCAACCTAGAACTAAGAGGAAATTTCCTGACAGAACAATTAATCAGTGGAACAATCTGCCTCCAGAAGCTATGAATGCTCCAACACTGGAAGTTTTAAGAAGAGACTGGACAGCTATTTGTCTGAAATGGTATAGGGTTTCCTGCCTGAGCAGGGGGTTAGACTAGATGACCTCAAAGGTCCCTTCCAACATCATCATCATCATCATCATCATCATCATCATCATCATTATACCACTATAAATTGTTTGAATGAAAAGCTCTGATTGAAAGAATACAGTATACTCTTATGAGCCGTACTACATATTTAATTTTCTCTACTGACTGACAACCACAACAAGATTTAATGTCTTTTTGCACCAATGACCTATCTGAGGAAGAGAGAGGAGGAAAAGTCTCTCCATGTGTTTTGTTCCTCATCTGAACAATTGTCAGTAAAATGAGTGGCTGAGTTAAGGGACAAGGGGACTTCCTGTCTCTCTCCTGTCTTTCTCTCCAACGTGTGATTTAAATAGAAGTCAGTTTTCCTATCCTATGTATTTTTTTAATAAAGCTGCCATTTACATCACAAAAACTTGTTAGCATTCATTAATAACTGGGCTAAATCAACCCTTTGCATTCCAAGCAGCTATATTATGAACATTTTTCCTTTTGAATGGAGCCTGCTGCTATTTTGTTTCTCTGTATTCTTTCAGCACACTTCATATGTTCAGGAGCTCATACTCTAACAAGGAATCCATCCACTTTGCTATTGTTCATCCTCTTACCTTCTACCGCTGCCAGCACTAGAGCCTTCTGCAGAGAGTTAGATCTTTACGTAATGTATATGAAGTTTGAACCTCATTTGTGCCTCCAGTGAGAACTCTGGGTTGCTTTGTTTAATGATCAATTTATTTATTTTCTTGGCTGTCCACAATATTCTGAGGAGTCTTCTCCAACCTCAAGAGACTATATAGAATGATAGTCCTTATCCAGGATGATCTGTCCCTAAACCAGTCCCTTCAAGTTTTATATCTATTACTGTTATAATTGATTCATCTTCCTTGCTGCTAGTCACTTTCTTCTTATCCTTCTGTCTACCTTTCTGAGCATTGTAGACTTCTCAAGAGAGCAAGGTCTTCAGCTGTTACCATATTGGCTTGTACAGACAAATCTAAGTGTTTTCCCCCTTTTCAGTCATGCCTGATTCTCAGAGATTGCCTGGCTGGCTCAGGAATTCTGGGAGTTGAAATCCACAAGTCATAAAAGAGCCAAGGTTGCCTACCCCTGGCCTAAGGTCATCCACCTAGCTTTGTGCCTAAAGTGGGAATCAAACTCAGACTCCCTGTTTCTAATGTGATGCTTTACCCATTACAGCTAACAGGCTGTATAGTGCATAGTAAAAGCCTAAACCATTTTCTTAATTTTGTTATGGAAGTGGGCTGTCACTGACTTCTGTCATGTTTTTTTAAAACTTCCCAATCAGCCAATGTTTGTGGAATATCTGGTAACCTGCCATTCAGGCACAGTCCTGGGGCCAAGTAGCTTCTAAGATTAGACAAGGCTGGCTGAGTATTATACTGTAGGCCAGCGGTTCTCAACCTATGGGTCGTGACCCCATTTGGGGTCGATCGACTATTTCACGGGGGTCGCCAAGCAAGGGTGTCCGCCATTTTTTTTGTCCACCATTTTTTTCCCCCTTTTCCGGCGGGTGCCTTACCTCCCTTGGGCTGGGCCAGCTAGTGGTCGGCCTGCTCCGTCTCTGCCGCTTGCCAGCTATGCCTCAGCCGGCGCAGGGGGCGGAACCACGCATGCGTGGCGCTCCCAGGCAGGGAAAGTCCTCGACTTACGACCGGTTGGGTAGTCCTCGACTTATGACCGGTTTAGTCCTCGACTTACGACCGGTTTATGTTGGAACATAGCATAAGTCACTCCATCTTGTAACCTTCAGTATGCTTAATCTTACACCCTTCATGCCTACGTGTTAGGCTGCAATCTGCAGCTGCACACACGTAAGAACAGAGAACAAAGAGACAAGTTAAAAGTGCTGTCTACACAAGTTATAATATTATCACCTCCTGATAAGACTTCCCAATGTGAACCATAATTGCAACTTTTACTGTGAACCGTTAGCCGTATATGCCATGTATTAGATAAGACACATTTTGTAAAACTTTCGCTGTCTCTAACCTCCTAAACTCCCCCTGTTTGTAACCCCCAGCTCACCCCCCTGCTTGTAGCCTTCTGCCTGCAATTTGCTTTGTTATGTATGCTAATAAAAGAGAGCCAGGGGGAGAGACTTCACTTTGATTCTTTCTCTCAACTCTCATCCGAGGCAGCTTTGTGTCTGTCTTTTCTTTACCATGAGAGTCCGTCACAGGTTTAGTCCTCGACTTACGACCGGTTGGGGGTCGTGGCATTAAAAAGGTTGAGAACCACTGCTGTAGGCTATAAGGCTTCACAAAAGTCCTTCACAAAATAATGGGAAAACAAACCAGAAATCAAAGCCAAACCTGCCTCTGTGTTTTCATGACTTGGCTGTGTTCATATATTGCAAGGAGAAAAATAAAACTGTCGACTGAATGAGATATCTTGGTGAGACGAATGAATAGCTCAGAATATTATATGGCATGCCATAATAGCTCAGAAAAACTTAAAAAATTATCTGCAAGTCCATACCAGAAACTTGCAATAGTAGAAATGTAAATTTTAAGCCCTGGAATTTAAGTAAGCAGGAGTTTTGAGCGAGATATTGGGGAAAAGTGTGGGTGGGGAAGGCAAGTTAAATAAACATAATTTACAAAATGGGAGAGGCTACTTGCTTAAAAACTAGTGATAAATTTGCTAGGCTTATCTTTTGAAAGGAAATTACAAAACAGGGAGGAGAAAATATTTGGAAGTGAGAACTATTTTGATAAAGGTTTCTTCTTCCTTTTCCCTCCTGCCCCTCAGGCTAAAGATAATATATACAAGATATGTTTGGTCAGAGAACCAGAGGTAATGGACTTGAGGAGAACAGAAATCCTTTTTTGAGGATTTGATGACGAGCAGTGGATTTTCTACTGTGCTGCCCTGCATGCATAATCTTATTCCACCTATGCTCAGCTTGAATATTTTAAAACTCATTCATGATAAAATATCACTAGTAACCAAACTTAGGCATTTATTTGGTAACTTTCATTTCTGAGAAAAGTAAGGTGCCCTTCGCAGTATAATGCATGATGGCACAGTAACCTTGGAAAATGCTGGCCTGTTGTGCAGCTTTGGAAAGCTAATATCAACAGCCCACCACATAACCAAGATCAGATTAATGAATTGGAAATTCCTCTGCCAAAATAGCAGATAAAGAGTTGCTCACTTTCCTTTCACATTTTAGAATTAAATCACTCCGTGTTAAGACTTCTCTGTCTCCAAGAATAAGGGGGGGAAAACCTTTGAGCTTGCCTAGAATAACTTTTTTTAACCACTGAACAACGCTCACTTTTTCTTTTTACCTGTCATAGTTCCGATAGATAGACAGGTTATAGCTAGTTGGGGAGTAGCCATTTCTGACCATACTCTGCTTTCGTCCTCTAAGATGAGGACAAGGTTATGGTCTGTTGTAAAAATGAGGCATTAGGCCAGTGATGGCGAACCTTTTAGAGACCGAGTGCTCAAACTGCAACCCAAAACCCACTTATGTATCGCCGGGTTCTGGGTGGGTGTGGCCCACTTGGGCACAACTACAGTGGGCATGGCAGAATGGGTGGGCGTGGCCACTGGATGGGTGTGGCTGCAGTAGTCATGGCAGAATGGGTGGGCATGGCCGGGGGGGCATGGCCACCTCAATGTTGCTTATGAGGAGGGACACCTGTGGGAGCTGGGCAAGGAAGGGTTGGGGGAGATCCAGGGGGTCTCTGGCGGGTGGGATGGTGGGCTCCCCAATGGCAGTTCCAGGCTGGCTGGCCTTAGGCCAGTGATGGCGAACTTTTAGAGACCACGTGTGCTGGGGTGATGGCGCGTGCCCACAGAGAGGGTTCCGCGTGCCGCCTCTGGCACGCGTGCCATAGGTTCGCCACCACTGCATTAAGCTCATGAAACTTTCTCTGGCTTTATTGAAAGAAATGAGGAACAGAATGAGAAATCTCACTTAGATCTTTCAAAGCCTAAAGGTAACTCCTTCCAAGAACGGCAGGAGACTGTGCTATTAGTTTTCAGCAATCATTTCAAAATCTCCAGAGGCAATAAAAGGAAACTCAGGAGCTGAAAGTTGCTATCTCTATAGAGTCTTTGATTTTCTGGAGGCACAAAAAAAATCAGAAAAAACATCCGTACCAACACTGATAGGGCAAGCTACTGTATATAATTAAATGTGTCTTCTTCTGACCATGTTAAAACAGTAGCTTAAGTGCAGTGTGTGATCTGGGACAGTGTTCTCTGAAATGCCTTATTTCTTTGTATCTTTCATGGCTCGGGAGACTTATGAGATGATGATGATGATTTCAAACATAAGCATTTTGCATCAACTGAATGGAACTGCTGAGCTACATGCTAAGTGATTTGCCCAAGCTTTATCCTTTATATAATCAGAACTTCATTTTGCACAGTGGGCAAACAGATTACTCAGCATGCTGTAGCTCAGTCACCCTCCTTTAATCCCTTATGCACTAATACTGTCTGCATGCTTGTTTGCCTCTGGACTTCTTTTGCTTTTCCCCTCCTCCTCCTATGCTATTTTGACCTGTTTCCAATTTCTGGAATCTTTAAAGGGTAGATTTATAGCTATTTCCCAGGGCCCAGGTAAATCATGATATTTTGCCTGGACTTACACAACACATGAAGCAGAAAATCATGGCTGTTAGTGGTGAGCTAAGGACAGCTGGCCACATTATTGTAAAACACCAAAGTACCCTTTTGAATTAGTCCGAAGCCTTTCCTAGTATATATATATATATATTAATCATTTCCCTTTTAATCATGTTTATTATGATGGCAGAACTGGTAAAAATGGGAGGTAGTTTTAACATTCCCTAAGAATAATTGGAAAGTGAGGCTAGATTCACTGGCTGGACCCAGAATATCAGTGGTAGAGCATTTTTTCTGATGGTGCAAAGCAAGATTCAGTTTTCACCCCATCCCTGAAGAAAATGGCTTCCAATTATCCTGGATAGTCTATAAAACTTAGGAGAAAGAAAAGAAGCGGGGAAGAAGAATAGGTATCCTGTCTGGAGTGAGCCCTGACCTTGAACTGAAACTCAAGAACATACTGTATTCAAAGAGGTAGTAAATAAATAATTTTGCTAGAGTGTATTGATTTCATTTAGAGGTCTATATATTTGACCGCTGCCTTCCTTTTGTTTCATATTTCTGTTTTCCCAATAACTAAGAGAAATTTGACTTTGTTGGCCTAATCAGGGAATGTTTTCATTATAACCCATGTACAAAACTGCACAGTTCTATAGCTGAAACTACACCTTGTTATTTAGAGTTGGCACAAGGTTTTTTTAATGTTCTGTATCTGGGCTTTTCATCAGTTGTTATTTATTTTTCATTCACTATGTTGTTTTGTTGTTTTCTAATTTTAATTTCCAATTCACCACCCAGAGTCAGAACAGTAGGGTGGGCAATTTATTTAAGAATGGTTTAAATAAATACAATTTAACTCCATTTCAATAAAAATGGGGATACTGGACAACAAGATAGAGTTTAAAAGCCAGTAGAAGAAAGAGAATGAAGTGTGCTGTTGTATTGTGTTCAGCTGCAAAATACAAAGTATCTGGTCAAGAGAGATTTTACTGCATGGACATTTTCCAAATTTTGATCTATGTTTCCTGCTAAGGTGCCTAATCCTAATCTTTCCTCTCTGCTGCCATTTGTGTTCATTGCAGAATATTTTTCTTATCCATCAGCCTAAAAATCAAAGCATTCTCTATCAATTAGAATTTATCTCCTGACCTGAAAATTAAAGCAATTGCTTCTTACAATTAGTGTAATTTGTATACAATTGGCATATGACACAGGAATATATATTAAAGCTTGGTTATCATTAAAAGTTACCCTAAATTATAAACAACATAAAATCTTAAGACTTGCTTTAACTGTCTGCTCTTTAGAGTTTATCTTGAGGTAAGCTATCACTGGGCCAGTCCAATAATGACGCAAAAAAGAGATAGAAAAATCCTTTGTAACATTAATCCAATTAGATTGTATTTGTCTTGCGAAATGGAATTGCCATGCATCTAACAATCTAGAATGCTTATGCATATTTGAAAAGGGAACACATTTTCAAATAAAATCTCTAAAGAAGGGTCATGATGTTCATATTTATGCTGTCTGGATTTTCTGTCTCAAAGTGCCACCTGTATTTTTATATCTGGCAGAATGAAAATATGCAGTCATTAAGCATATCAGAAATATCACCTGATTTTAAGTATACATTATGAAATAAAAATACAAAATATGCTCTCTTCTAGTGATTTCCATTATAGAACAAAACTTCAGAATTTGTATTCTGATCTTCTGATTCTCCCTACCCACCTTTTTTCTTCTTTTTTTTTTTACCCAGATCCTCAATGCAGTGGTTCTGCTGATTATATTGAGCGCTTTGACAGATCCTGGCCAGTACCACTTAGCGGGTACTGAATTAAGCAATGACTTTGAATTTATGGATGATGCCAGTAAGTATATATCATTTCATTAGTAATTTACAATCTGGCTCCTGTTAAACTGACCTGATACTGTGCCAGGGCAGCACTTTCATAGCTGGCATAAAATTGCTGTGTGTATATATATGTGGGCTGAACCTCCTCTGAAAATTCTTGAGACAAAAGATGATATTTATAAAGAAGACTTTAATTGAAAGTGATTTATTAAAACAGGCTGCCTTGGCCACTGAGATTCACCTTGGAAAAGGTCTGGACTCCCAAAAAAAAAATAGATGACCAGTAGATGGAAGCAAAGAAATAGAGAAAAATCTAACACTTGGCTGACATCTAACGGTCAGCAGCATTTTTGCAGCCCCAATAAAGATAGGTATTATTTATTTAGCATATGGCATACAATGCCAGGGAAATCTACAAATGCTAGGCATAATGCAGTCCTGACAGCCAAAATTGCTAGTTCATTCTGCTTGGCGCTTGCAGGCCTGTCCGTGGTGCACCCCAGGGGGAAATCTAGCTTATACCAGCTGACTAGGGCGCTCAGGTTTGTAAGTCTTTTGGGCTCCTCCGCCAGTCTCGCCTCACCTCGTGTTTTGTTGCCTTGCATCCGGCCAGGTCCAGCGCTGGCTTCTACTCTCCACACACACACATGTGTGTAGTGTAAAGTGGTACCCATTTATCTATTTGCAATATTGCATGCTTTAAAACTGCTGGGTGGACAGGAGCTGGGGATCAAGTGACAAAAGCTCACTCTATTTTACGGTGCAAGGCTCGAACCACCGGAGTGCAGACCATTTCTGTCCAGCAGTTTCAATGTCATTAAGCTACTGAGCCACGGTGTCCCCACATAAAGATAGGTATAGGCGGCGCAATGGCCTAATGCAGGGGTAGGCAACCTTGGCTCTTTCATGACTCGTGGACTTCAACTCCCAGAATTCCTGAGCCAGCATGGCTGGCTCAGGAATTCTGGGAGTTGAAGTCCACGAGTCATGAAAGAGCCAAGGTTGCCTACCCCTGGCCTAGTGGTTAAGATGTTGGGCTTATTAACCAGAAGGTTGTCAGTTATAGAGCTGAGCACCACATGATGGAGTTAGCTCCTATTCTTATCCCAGCTCCTGCCAAATTTGTAGTTTGAAAGCATGCAAATGCGAGTAGATAAATAAGCACCACTTCAATGGAAGGTAGTAGTGTTCCATGCACCTCAGCATATAGTCATGCTGGCCAAATGACTACAAAAGTGTCTTTGGACAAGGCTGGCTCCCTTGGCTAAGGAATGGAGATGAGCACCATAGAGTCAGAAATGACTGGACAGGGAAAAACCTTTATCTTTTTTTAAATGAGTTTTACATAATTACATCAAAGGATTGTATTAAATAAATACCTGGAGTAGTAATAGAGTGAACTGGTCTAAAGCTGTTATTTAATTACAGTTTAGCACTGCACCCTCATTCCCCAGCTCTGTGTTCATGCCAATGCTTCTCAGACTGCATTTCCCATTTTCAGTTACCAGGAGTTGTGACTACAAAGATGCATTTTGGCATTTGCCTGGGTATATTAGGGCTCAGAGGGATGAACTGCCCCTTGTACCTTTGTAGTAGCTTAACCCTACTCCTGATGTGCCTGACCTCTTCGTCATGGAGCAGAGAAATAAGAAAGGGATGTTTAAATGTTTGTTTAAAGTAATACTATGGAAGATGTGGTAGGGCAGGTGGTTCTCAACCTTTTCTTCACCATGGATCCTCTTTAAATACCTTTCGTGGCCACGGACCATGGTCATGGACCACCAAGACTTAACTCAAGATTTAAATCATAACATTTTTTTCAAGACTTTGTGGATCCCCTGTGACAACATCATGCTCCCCCAGGGGTCAACAGTTAAGAACCAGTGTTGTAGGGGATTTGCCTACAGCTGGACAAACAAGAAAAGAATGGTAAGAAGCATTCAATCTCCCAGGCCCAGTTAAACCAGTGCCATAAGAGGGGCTGGGGTTGGGAGACAGACCTTAAAGAAAAGAAAAATGGCTTCCAATTTGGCAAGTTCATAATTTTTAGCATTTTGATTTGTGGGGGATTAAGCAACATAATGGATACAATTTCTTCAAAATGTTAAGAAGCCCATTCATTTTGATCAAAACCACAAATAATAGGGAATATCAACCTGATTAATGGGAGCGAGGGTGAAATGTGTGCCTTAAGCCTTAATATCTTTTTTATGTTCCCCAATAAGAGGCCAAAATAATGGCTCCACTATCATCAGGAGGCAACAAAAGACTGCTGGGCAGCTGTAGGCAGACCATGAGTTCAGCACCCATGGAATAAAATGGTTCATTTTAAATATTGATTGTTAAATAAGCCATAGTGGCTGTCTTCACGCAGCATGTTAGGCCAAGGCCAAACAAACCGTTGCAATGGGTAAACTTAGGCAGTGGTCAGCTATGGTGTTGTCTGTTCCTTCAGCTAAGTATTTTACCTGCAGTTCTTAACAGAGGAAAACCAGCTTCCTTCCTCCATGGCGCGCTGCAGCTGAAAACAGCAGAGTCTGTGTGCGTGCCTGCCTAGCCTGCATCAGCCTTGCTCTCCATGGTGCGCTGCAGCTGATCTGAGGCGTGGAGAGCACGTCTGACAGGTGAGCGCATAGCAGACGTGCACATGGACTCCGCTGTTTTTGGTGCTTTGGTGCCTGGCCAGCCGCCTTCAATCAGCTACAGCACGCCATCGAGAGCCTGGCTGACACAGGGTGAGCATGAGGCAGGCGTGCACATGGTCCGCTTTTTTCAGCGGGGCAAAATTAAGTGCTGCTCCCCACTTCCCGCCTCCGTTCCTCTCTTACTCACAAGGGGATGGTGTGGTTGGGCAGCAGGGAGGGGTGCAAAGTTCCCGCCAACTCACCTTCGCTGCACAATGTTTGCCGGGCGGGTCTTTTGGCGCACTCAGCAGTGCAGAGACAGCCATTAACGACCAGGTCCAGGCAGGGGACAGTAGCCTATGCAGGGCGACAGTAGCTGAGTCTGGTGGGCACAAGCACACGAGTCGTGCCCCGGGACTAGCCACGTGCTGTTCCCCTGTTGGGGACAGCAGAAGTTGAAAATTCGTCAAAAATGGGTGCCGGAACGCTGGAACATCTATCTATCTATCTATCTGTCTGTCTGTCTGTCTGTCTGTCTGTCTGTCTGTCTGTCTGTCTGTCTGTCTGTCTGTCTGTCTGTCTGTCTGTCTGTCTAATTTCCACATTGCCCATTGTCACCTAAGTGACTCTAAGATTGAATAGGAAAAAAGAAAGTGATTACAATAAATCAGTTGAGAATTGTCAGCACAATCCTGAAAATATTTACTCAGAAATTCAATACCTTTTTAGTGTCTTAAGAACAGAGTCATTATCTATGTCAGAACCTGGATATGTTTATGGCATTTTAAATGAAGTGCTTCGTTCATTCGGTTCACACATTATATTAAGTTTGACTTGGTTTGTTTACATTTGGCTTAGTATGTTGTATGAATCCAAGCAATTGTGATTTAGTCAGCACATCATGTTACACTAGTTATAGTTTAATATAGCATGTGAATTCAATCTATGTGTTGCATGCTAAGAACATAAAATAAAACTTCTGCAGGATCAGATATTGAATCAATGGTTCATCCTGTCCAATTTTTACCTGTTTTTTTTTTCAACTGAAATCTGAAACTTAGAGTAGGATATGGGAAAGCTTTAAAAGGTGTTTTTTTCTTTGAAAGTTTAGTCTTTGAATGAGCAAAAGATGAGTTCCTTAAATGGGTTATTGTTATAAAAATGGCTGGTGGTTATTTCACATAACTAAAAAGTTGATATTATATTATGTGGTTATTTCATATAACTAAAAATTGATATTATAACTTTACTATATCTCTTACTTACTCTTTACCATATCTCTTACTTACTTACTCTTACCCAATCTTTCTGGCTTTGTGGAATAGCAGGTGGGGGGAGAGGAGATGTGTCCATGTGAGTGGAGGGAATGTGTGCATGCTCCATATGTGCTAGCAGCAGACATGAACACACGCCGCTCACACAAATGGAGCATGCATGCATACGCTTGCCCACTGCTTGCACAAGTGGGGATGCACACACATGCGCGCACGCTCACCTGCCACTTCCGCAGCCCGGTTCTGAATGGCTCAAGGCCTGGTAATGGGCTGCAGCCTGGGGGTTGGGGACCTCTGTCTTACTGCATCAAAAAAAAATTGGAAGTTACTGCTTTTTGTTTCTTTTTTATTTCTTTTCCCCCTTCCTTCACTTTATTCCAACTTCCAACTCTATTATTCTATGTTCTATTCCCTTCATTCCCTTTCCTTTCCCATTTTCCCACTCTCTTTAGTTCTATTTGCATTTTATATTAAGAAAAAACTTTAATAAAAGATATATATATAAAAGAGCAAAAGACTAGTGATGATGATGATGATGATGATGATGATGATGATGATGATGATGATGGAGCAGCTTCAATATTCAAAAGGTGCAGAAGTTGGTCTGATACTTCTGATACATAAATGTGGACAAGGATATCAGCTTGGTGGAGCTAAGAATATAAAGTTAATGTCAATGCTGCTAACACTGGATGTTCTTGCTTTGAAAACAGATGGAGATGCAGCCTTTTTCTTTCTTATGCTGTACTCTTAGAATTATTAGATGATCTGGGGGAGGGGGAGGAATGTGATGGGAGTTAGTTAAGACATACAATATCGTAACAAGAGCTGATAAAGAATGGCAGGAGAGAAGACTGGGTGGGAAGCCAGCATTTCAAACTAATTGGAGAATGTGATTTATGACTGTTAGGTTGTAGGAGGGAATTGTGCTTTGATCTATGTGCTGAAGGGGAGGGGAAGTCAGATTTTAGCTTCAACTATGTAGGTACCAAAGCTATGCTGCTCAATTAAAGATTCTTTAAGGTAAACAATGCCTCAAAGTTCTTTGAAGAGTTTCATCTTTTGGAACCATGACAGTTAAACTGGTGGGGTTTAGCTCAGGCTTGTTTTTCTCAGGCCAAAGAGCTGTGTGGTCCAAAATTAGTACCTTCTGCAAACCTTAGTCTGAAATAATTTGGACATATCACAGCAAGCCAAGTCCTCCAGCAGAGGATGCTCCTGCACCAGAAAAGTACTCTCTGGGCCAAAGGAGAAGAAACTAGGCCGGAAACACCTTCTAATAATACCAAGGAAAATCCAGTTTTGTCTCAGGCCAGTTCGTGTTTCATAAACAAGGAGAGGCTTGTTTAAGAGGAAAAAAGCAGTCTTGATTTCTGTGGCCTCTGGTACCATTGTGTATTGTTAAAAACATGGAATGCTATTAAGAGAACAGTTTCAGTTGGATATCTGAATATTTTCCTTGGGGACCAATAATAATGAATACATTTTATTTAATAAAACAAAAATGCTGGCTTCCACAGAGCTGTGACTGATTCATTATTTATTTCAGATATGTGTATTGCAACTGCAGTTTCTCTTCTCATGATTCTCATTTGTGCGATGGCCACCTATGGTGCATATAAGGTAAGGCATAATGTACAGCGTTGTATTCTGTTTTAATTAACTTACTTTGAAACTGGTCCACAAAGCATCTAGTAGCTCATAGCATACAAAGTTGCCAGGGGCATGGTGCTAGAAAAACATAACTGTTTATTTGCAGATGGCCCCACTCATGAGACTTTGAGCAGCAGACCACAAAGCAGAAAACACGCACAAAGAAAGTTAGACATTCATAAAGAAGGATTATCTACAGTCAGTTAGGTCCAAAACATGATGGAATAAGGATGTACTTTGCAGAATATAAGGAATCTAGGACAGGGGTGTCAAACTACCAGCAGGTGGGCCGGTTTCATCATACCGGAGCCGCGCCCACCCCATTGCCGGCAATGGCGAAGAAGCTCCGATACGTTGCGCGACATCACGTGACGTCGCAAGTTTGACATGTCTGGTCTAGGAGAAGCATACAGCAGAGCATGAGGCTGCATTTAGAAATGTCTAAAGAAGTTAGCCAAGATTAATTATAGGGGAGGGTGTATTCCCCAATCTAGGGCCCTCCAGTTATGTTTGATTATAACTTCTGTGGCCATGATAGCTGGCAATTCTGAGAATTATAACCCAATATAAAGAGCACCTGGTTGGGAAAGGCCTCCTAGAAAAACAAGTATAAGCATTCTGAACTTTTCTCAGGACCAGTAAATTGCTTTGAAAACTTTTCAGGAAAATGTCCCAAAGATACTTTTTCAAAAGGCAACTGGAGTTTCTTGTTTTTTCCTTGAAGACGTTTCGCTTCTCATCCAAGAAGCTCCTTCAGTTTTGACTGAATGGTGGAGAACGGATGGATTTATATATCAAGTACTGAATACATATAAATTATTTATAAGGTTTACCTGCCGTACTACAGCAGTTTACTTAGCACTGTGCTATTACTATTACTGTGCAATATTTACACACAGAATTATGTTCTGAAAAGAATATTAATAAAGAGATGTTCATTTAATGAATTTATTTTGAAGAGAAATAATATATGGAGTAGATCAAGATTAATTTATATTTTATAAGACTAACTTAAACCTAATTATATATATGTGTGTGTTGGTTTGGATGAAATTTGCTAGTTCTTGAATGAAAAGCCTTTTTTTATGCCTGCCTATTGATTTGATTGGAAGATCTCCAATATTTTATAATGTAGTTGTTTTTAATGTATGGATCCCTTTGACCTGTTCAGAAAAATGATTGAAAATTGCATTAAAATTCTATAAGCAACTATTCCCTCCTCTCTTTTTATTTGTTATGTCTAGCAACATGCAGCCTGGATCATCCCTTTCTTCTGTTACCAAATCTTTGATTTTGCACTCAACACTTTAGTTGCTATCAGCGTACTGGTTTATCCAAACACAGTTCGGGATTATCTGCAGCAACTGGTAAAAGACTTTCTTATTGAATATTCAGACTGTTTATGTAAATGATTGTTGTAGACTTCATTCACAGACTATGAGAATAAGATTTACCTGCCCATACATGCAGGCTAAACATAAGAATATTAGTAGCCCCATGCATTCCTGTTCTCTGTCAGATGACTCTAGAACAGGGGTAGTCAACCTTGGCTCTTTTATGACTCGTGGACTTCAACTCCCAGAATTCCTGAGCCAGCTTAGCTGGCTCAGGAATTCTGGGAGTTGAAGTCCACGAGTCATAAAAGAGCCAAGGTTGACTACCCCTGCTCTAGAACCTATAGTATCCTAAACATTCTTACAGAGAGCAAAGCCAGGATTTACTTCTTCCTATAATTTGAGATCAATCTTTTGGGGGGTTTTTGGGGGGGCTGAAACTGGCACTTTGGTGGTGGTGGTGGTGGGGCTTTAAGGATAACAGCAAATGCAGATCAGCATTAAAAGTGCTAAGAGTATCAAAAACATTGACTTCTATTTCTCTAATCCCTCATTTTGCTATTATAGTAATTGCCAACCTATTTAGCATATGTGAATATGTTTGGATCAGAATGTCAAGAATGCCAAATCAGCTTCCACTGCTCCGGAAAATAATAGGAGGAACATTATGCCAGAAGAAAATATGCAGTGCCAAAGTGATATTTAATCCCCCATGAAGGAATAAATTTTCCCCTCTATATTTAAGCCCCATCTTTTCCCCAGAATGGGGGGGGTGCAACAGGATTAATGGGAGGGGGGGAGAATTCTGAAAAATACAATGTCAGACTGGAAAACGTGTCCCACTCAAAGGGACATAGAATTTATTGCAAATAGTTTAATATTGCAATGCTTTCACCTTTCAATTGCTCTTTGTGCCAATATTTCTTCTTAGGGCAACTTTTTTTTTTTAAAGGGAGAGGAATGGGGGGGAATGTAGCAGACTGAAAGAGTTTAGCGGTATGCTAATCTTAGATTCCAGTCTTTTCCTTCTGTCGGAAGCAATTTGCAGAGTAGAGGTGTAATGTGTGCTTTCCTTCATAAGCACAATCCACCATACTTCACCTGCCTTCTCCAGGGTTGCCACAGTTGGTGGCGATTGGGGGAGAGAGATCCACTCTCAGCCCCAAACAAACCCAGTGTGCAATTTGGGGATCCTTCTAGACTCGCGGCTCCTCCAAGTGGCAGTTGTGACTAGGAAGCCTTTTGCACAGCTTTCATGTCGATTGCACCCATTCTTAGACTGGAAGGCTCTGCTCACAATCATTCATATCCTAATCATCTCCTGATTGGACTACTATAACATACTCTATGTGGGGACTGTTATGGAAAAGCATCTGGAAGCCTCAGGTGGTACAAAACGCAGTGATCATAGAATCATAGGACTGGAAGGGACCTCTGAGTCAAGGCAAGAAACCTTATACCAGGGGTAGGCAACCTTGGCTCTTTTATGACTCGTGGCTCAGGAATTCTGGGAGTTGAAGTCCACGAGTCATAAAAGAGCCAAGGTTGCCTACCCCTGCCTTATACTATCCCTGTCAAATGGCTGTCCAGTCTATTTTTGCAAACCTCCAGAAGTGGAGCACCCACAACTCCAGGAGGCAAACTATTCCAGAATAGCAGAGTTGGAAGGGACCTTAGAGGTCTTCTAGTCCAGCCCCCTGCTCAAGCAGGAGACCCTATACTATTTCAGACTAATGGTTGTCCAATCTCTTCTTAAAAACTTCCAGCGATGACCTGTCCACTTCCTCAGCTCAACAATTTCAAATCATTCCCGGATAACCGGACAAGACCCCCACCCCCAGCCACCTCCCCTGGACCTGCAGCAAAGCCTGTGTCCCAGGGCAAGCAAATCTGAGTGACTTTGTCTGACAGATGCTGAACATGGTTTGAATTGGGCAAAGCTATGTAAGAGAAGAGAGACAAAACTACTATCCTGCAAAAATAGGCATGTATTTCCAACAAAGTGAAGAATGATGAAAATATTAGTTTGGCACTCGAGTAGCTTCTCTTTAAATAGAGAAGTGAAAGCATGATTGTACAGTGTTTATCTTCAATCTGTTATACTTCATCTGGTGGGATTAAACAGTTGGTGCACTTCAGTGAAATTCCAAATGAGGAAAATGTCTTGCTAGCACTTGGCAAAAGAGAAAGGCATGCAGAAATATTTGTGTTTAAATGAATCTGGCAGAAAACATCAAATAGTTTGTGGCTGCAATCTTTGAGAATGAAAAATAACTCTTTTCTCCCTCCAGAATTCTGTAATTTAAAATGCCAGTATAAAAGATCACTGCTGAGTGGTTTGTCAAGTTACAAAAACAGATACATTCAATGAAGAGTTGCAGTTGCTTCTTTGTGGTAGAAAGTTCCCCATGACCATTCGGTCCAGATATGGCCGTCACATGAAGGTTCAGATGGAGGTGATTAATAGTTTCTAAAATGTCACATGGGTGGTTATGACTGTAAAGGAAACTGTCCATTATGGTCATAATAGTAACGGTTGCAAAATGGTTTGTTCATGTGACCAACCCAATTCTATGACTTTTTTTTTGTGGCAGTTAAGCAAATGTGGCAATTGTGAATGCAAACACCACAGTTGTCTTGCCAAAAAATGGAAGTGCCAATTTTCAGCAAAACCAAATGTGGTCACACAACTGGGGGAACATTGAAAACGGCCATAAATGCAGCCATGTTGCTGAATACCTGAAGTGTAGTCACATGATCACAGGGGGGGGTTTCAACCTTTGGAACCTCAGATCTGGGTCGTAAGTCCCCCCCTTAGCTAGTAACTTCGAATGATTGTTAAGCAACCTGTTGTAAGCTGAGGGCAACCTGTAGACAAGAGCACTGTCTTCACTTTATGATAATGAACAATCTTATATCAGAGGCAAGATGCAAAAAAGGATTTTAAGTTAAAACTGACTTGGAATGTTTCTTAATATAATAATAATAAAGTTGGAAGGGACCTTGGAGGTCATCTAGTCCAACCCCCTGCTCAGGCAGGAAACCCTATACCATTTCAGACAAATGGCTGTCCAGTCTCTTCTTAAAAACTTCCAGTGTTGGAGCATTTACCGCTTCTGGAGGCAGGTTCTTCCACTGATTAATTGTTCTAACCATCCGGAAGTTTCTCCTTAGTTCTAGATTGCTTCTCTCCTTGATTAGTTTCCATGTATATTAGGAACAATAAGAGCACTTTAATGGTAAGACCAATGACACAAAGAAGTGAAGGTATGTTCAACCTTTAACTTAGATTGCTTTAATTTAGATTGCTTCATAGGGGAAGTGGTTGGACTTAGTGCTCTTAATAGCCTTTTCCAATTGTGTGATGAAGATTATATATGAGTTTTACACTTTCACTGCATACCTTGTAGAAAGAATTGGGAATAGAATGCATGGTTTTCTCTGCTTCTTTATTCAATTCTCAAAACAATCTTTGGGACAAATTAGGGACAATTGCAACATGATCTTAGCTGGGTGGAGAGGTAAATTCCTGCCCAATATCCTAATTGCTGAATTCTAGCCACAGCTTAGTGAATAAATCACAGCTGCCTGGATTTATGCAACGGATTAAGCCAAAACCAAACAAATTACAATTTAGTGTAATTTATACAATGTGTGAATCCAGTCTATGACTCATATGTCATTCAACACATGGAATAGAATTTTGTAGCATCCAGAAACTCTGCTGCAGTTTGATGCTTATTTTTGCTGGAAATTGAATGCTATGTATACAAGATGCTCAAAGTCCTGTGCAAGTATCGATTCCAAAGGCACCTTCTTTTCTTGCCTTCACATCCATCCCATACAATTATGTAAATAGGGTCCTTATAGGACTGTGGAGTTTACTATATCCAGTTTGTGTCAATATTTTTATTTGAGAAGGTTGAATGATATTTCCAAATTAATTTATGGTTCCGAAAACTTATTTTCCTCCTTTGCATAGTGACTGCTAAATCTGCTTGTCTCCTAATCTTTTCTACTTGTTTTAATAGATTACAGGTAGATCTCGGCTTATGGCCAGTCACTTAGTGACTGTTCAAAGTTACGACAGGCCTACCTGGGGAGTACGTACGACCCAGATTCAAAGTTCCAATGGATGGCCTCCTAGTCACGTGACCACACTTCATGCTCTTGCAACCAAGCTGCATTTATAGCCATTTGCAGCGTCCTGTGGTCACATGATTGTGTATTACGATGGTTTTGCCAAAAACCAGCATTTACTCCCAGTTTTCTGCGAAACCAACCCATTAAGCCATTTTCTTAATGACCACGGCATCCCTTTAATCTGAGTGTCACTTTATGACTGCTGCATTCATTTAACAAACCACTGCAAAAAAAGGCCATAAAATCAGGTTGATAATGTTACCGACCCACTTTACAACTGTCATAACTTATGATTGTAATGGATAGGCCACATTATGGTCGTAACGTGAGGACTTCCTGTATCAGATTGGAGACTGGAGATTGGGGTCCCTTGGAATGTCATTTAATAAAATCCACTTCAAGCTCTGTGGAATTAATGAGTAGCAAGAAAGAACTTGAAAGTCAGTTTATTGTAGTGGTTAAAGCATTGGGCTAGAAACTGGCAGGTTGTGAGTTCTAGTTTTGCCTTCGGCATGAAGCCTGCTGAGTGACTTTGGACCAGTCACTTTCTTCCTAGTGTTGGAAGAAAAGTCTTCATCGTAGTTCATCCAAGCTGGGAATAAACATGGCAACTGCTTTGGGAAGAAGGTTGTAGTTTATTGAAGAGCCAGACAGAAAGATGGCTCTGGCAGAAAAAGAGGAGAGAAGAGGGTTGAGCACATGTAGGAAGTAGGTTTTTATATCCTCTGAAGCCTTTTGTTTGGAGTTGTTCCTGTGGCATGAACTTTGACCTGAGTCTGAGTGTGCCTTTCTAGTATTCTGATGGTGATGGGTCAATCTTATTATGTCCAAAGGTCATATCCTGCTTCCCTGGGCCTGATGACTCTTAGAGTTTGGATGGGATATGTAGATTTTAGGTCTTTGTCTTCTTAATCTCCTACCTCCCCGGATTTACATCTGCATCTCTATAGAACTGGTTTCTGCTTGGGGGAGGCAGAATTGGGGCTATTAAGAAAACTGGGCATGCTTTTCTGTCTCTTTAAGATTCTTTGAGAAAATATATTTTTCTGCCCTTTTAATATTTCCTTCTCGGGGGGGGGGGCTGACTTCCCACACTAGGAAGAAGGCAATGGCAACCCACTTCCAAAAAAACCTTGCCAAGAAAACTCCAGGGATTGGTCCAGGCAAATATCAGGAGTCAAAATTGACTTGATGGCACACAGGCATATCAAAAAACTTGCTCTGACAGGATGACTCTGAAGTTGTAAAATACCCCTCAGTTTCACACGACACAACCATGTTAAATGAACTTTGTGTTTAACATTATAAAAAAGAAAGCAGAAAGTTTGATGAGATTGCTAACAATTTCCTTCTAATTTTCAGCCTGCAAATTTCCCCTACAAGGAAGAGATTATGTCAATGAATTCAATCTGCTTAATTGTCATTCTTCTTCTTTGTTTAAGTATCACATTGGCTTTCAAGGTAAGCATAACTTATTTTTACCCACCTTAACAATATGAACTGGAAATGATAGAAAAAGTTTATTGTTTGTTTGTTTATTAAATTTATCTGCTACTCAGTTTAGTATCAAGGGAATCTGGGAAGCTTTAGGATGCCTAAATTTAGGTTGCCGCCATAAACTGGACAAGAGAAAAAGGAAAGATCTCTTGAACCAGTCCTCTTTGTTGAGTATGGACAAGCACAGGGACTCTGCTGTCAGCATGTGCCAATATGCCCACAGAATCTTCCTTGCTGCCCCTTTGTCTCCCTGTCTCATCCGATTTATTTTTCAATTATTAAAGATTCTTCTAATTATAAAGGTAAAATTGGGAGTTGAGGTGCTGCACAGTGAAATGCCAGCCCATGGCAGTCTTACAAAAGTCTGATAAGCAGAATTAGCAAATCAAAATAATGGGGGGAGAACAGCAAAATGCTTTGTTTGAAAATAAGGGTAGTAAGGTGCTTGTCAGGAGACTGATTAGCTATTTTGTGCCTCCGCATTTTGCTCTAGATTAGAATCTGTCAGATGAAGGGCAGTGTACAACTGTAATTTGCAGATATTTGAAGATGTTTATCACTTTTCTTCAGTTCGTTTTTGTTTTCTCTTGTTTTTCATGACAAAATTATTAATGCAATAAATTGTGATTTCTCTTCTCTTGGGTGCATGTTATTAAGAATGAAAACTTGTTATGTATCTGGATATGATACAGAAGGTTTAGGTTTCTTTGCAATACGCTGTTGGCTCATTTGGTATTTAGGGACGACAAGGTTGATTCATTCTTCATCCTTCCGAGGTTGGTAAAATATGCTGACATTGTAAACTGCTCAGAGGATGCTATAAAGTACTATGGAGCAGTATATAAGTCTAAATGCTATTGCTATTTCTATAAACCTCAACTCTTGTTCTCATCAGAGTCACTCTTTAAGTCACTTCCCTCCTATTTTAGTTGTTTGTTCCAATTTTCATTTGCTTCAGTATCATTCAATTATCTGCCATCAGCTAATTTTTTGGCCATCTATTGTCAAACTCGCAACGTCACGTGACGTGTCACGACATATTGCAACTTTTTTTCCATTGCCGGCAATGGGGTGGGTGCGGTTTCGCCATGACGCATCCAGCCCACGAGCTGGCAGTTGACACCCCTGATCTATACACTATCTTGAAAAGTAGTTTTGAATTAGGGAAAG
Organism: Protobothrops mucrosquamatus; assembly: GCF_001527695.2. Taxonomy (NCBI): domain Eukaryota; kingdom Metazoa; phylum Chordata; class Lepidosauria; order Squamata; family Viperidae; genus Protobothrops; species Protobothrops mucrosquamatus. The sequence continues at coordinate 1,209,749 of NW_015386145.1, read as the reverse complement.
TTTTGATTGATACTTTCTTTTCAATGAAAATGAAATGGATTCCTATATATTGTGGGGGTCATGGAGATAAGGAAAATTATCTGCTTTATATTCTCATATTAAAGATAATTTTTAAATGTTATTGTTTAAGCTATCTGTTGAAGCCTTGTGCTGTGTTAATGGCCCTTTAAAGCTTTGTAAAACTAATCGCTGGATCTTATTAATCTTTGGCAAAACGCACAGCACTGTTTTGTGGTTTCCTGTACATGGAGTTCTTTTATGTTTGGCCATCCTTACTCTTCTTTTGCAGCATTTTTTAAAACATCCACCAGATTGCATTTGCTTAAACCAAAAATAAATGACTCCACTGAGCTAGTATATGCTAATTAATATTATATTTATCATGTTTAAGAGATTACTATAATAATAATAACATTTGTAAAGGCAAAATGTTAGCAAGATAGAAAACAGTTTCTGTTATAGAAAAGGGAAAAAGCTATAAATAAATCCTCTAACATTTTAAATTGACTCCTGGGCTGTGTTAATAGAATGTTCATTTGTTTCAAATGGAATGTAAGAGCAAGGAAAGCAGACTTAGTTGTGTTTTAAAAGTTCTAAGGGTTTGATATTGCCTTAATTTATTACTCAAATAATATTGTTAAATAGGATTGTTCAGATTAGGGCTGCCAGATCTCAACTGGAGAGCCAGTTAGGTGTACTAGCTAAAAGTACTAGACTAGAAACTGAGAGACTGTGAATTGTAATCCTGCCTTGGGCATGAAGTCAGCTGGGGGGGGGGGTTGTGCCAGTCACCTCTCTCAGCTCTAGGAAGGAAGCAATGGCAAACCACTTCTGAAATATTACCAAGAAAATTGCCTGGACTTGTCCAAGCAATTGTCAGGAGACAAGATTGATTTAAAGGCATCCTAAGAGGTCTCAGCTGTTAAAAAAAAAGAAGATCACTGTTAGATGACAGCAAACAGTTAAAAGAGTTTCTACAAGTCTTTGCTGCCATTTAGATCTTATTTTTTATGTTTTGAAACTGGTAGCTGAAGTGCACCAAAATCAATGAGCTGCAGCAACTCCCAAATTCATATGCTTTCTGTTCTGTGATACACACAAAAAAAATCCTCCTAAATATCCTTTTAATATAGGATATTTCAGACATTTCTACTTTTTCTATGGGATATTCTGTGTGTTTCACATGCCAGGCCTACTTGCAATAATCTTGAGAGGCCAGACCATACAGAGCAATCCAAAACTTTGACTACAGCACCCCGAAATCTCCAAAAATTATTATTGAATTATTTTAAAAGTGTCAGAAGAGGAAATGCTTGGAATGTATAATTATGGTAACTAGATTTACTTTAGGTTAACCTGAGGTATTTTAAAAATGAAATCAAATTCACTTGTCCTGGTTTCATACACTGTTTTGGGGTCCCTGGAATGTATTTAAAAATCAAATTCTGCTCCTCTACTACAAAGAAAATCAGTCTGGGAGACTGGCTGATTGAGAACAGCTCGTTAAGCTATTGGATGAGTAAATAGCAGAAGTGAGATGTGTATCAAGGATTTCATAATTCTATAAGAGGATTCCGTTATTATGTTATACCAGCTGTCTTTAGAGGTAGAAACTCAAGAAATTTATCTGACCATCTCACTTCTCTATTCCTGGATAGGAAAAGTATGCACTATAAAATCAGTTCATGACAACGTGAAGTTCTTTCAGCAGAATGAAAGTCTTTTAAGGACAAATCTGCAGGAAAGAGGTGGACAAAAAGAATCTTCATTTCAGTAGTTATATAAATTGTGCTTCTGTGTGCAAAACTCCAAGGCACTTGTTTTTGCCAGCTTGCTGAATTTAGTTAATCATATTCAGATACATGTGCTAACAGATGGTTCTACCAGGTGTCAGTTGTGGGCAAACTGCTGGTGGTTTTTTTTTAAAAAAAAAATAATAATAAACACTTGTGACCCTGGCTTCCAAAGAAAAAGAATGAAAGATGTGGATTTGGAGTGATTTGACTATGCACATTTTTATAACTTTTTAAGGTGTCTGTATATCCATTAGCTCTGGCTTATATCACCGCGTCTCATTAATCTACCTTGCAAGCAAATTTATGAAGAGATTAATCCTGACAGGGAAATATTTGAAGCCTTGATATGCATGTAGAATGTGCAGGATAATATCCAGATGAATTTTCAAAGAGAACTTACTACAGTTTTCTTTTACTGTGAGCAAAGGTTCTTGTCTACAATGATTTAAATAGTTGTTTTGCCATTTTATCTCCTAAACTTAGAGGCTTAGCCTATCCCTATTTTTAATTTGTCATTTTAAATACCATTTTTTCGTAAATTTAACTATTCTAAATAAGTACAAAACTGTTCCAGTGAAAGGAGAGGAGCTTTGGGAGTCACCCACACTAACCAATGTTCTGCAGAGTTGGCTTTTGGAAACAAGACAGAAAGGAAAAACAGGAATCTCTTAAGAAGCATATAACATATGATTCAACTTCTCCAGTTTGAGAACTTTCCCTGAGGTCCTCAGCTAGCACAGTAAAAACTGAAGGTACCAAAGTTTGGAAAAGCTGCACAATGGTGAAGCAATTCAGTTCACTATTCAGCACATCTTGTCTTCTCCCTTTTCTCCACCCTCTTTCCTTCTAGGCTTACTTGATCAGTTGTGTATGGAACTGTTACCGTTACATTAATAACAGAAACAACTCTGATGTCCTGGTCTACATTACCACTAATGACACAGCGGTAAGTTTATTCGGGTTGACTGGAGCTGTGAGAGGTTCCTGGGTTTAGATGAGAAGACCTGTTTGGGGTGGTACAAAATGCAAAGTGATGGGAATCTTCAATGATGCAACTTTGACCAGCATGGCTGTTGCTTTCCTACGTACTTATCGGGCAACGATGGGTCCTATATGCTGAGACAACAAGTTGCCCAAGTCAGATATCACTTTCTTTATGCTCTGGTTTCACCAAGGAAAAATCAGCTAAATTCATTTCTGGAAAAACTGTCTGTGGTTTTGGATAATGTGCGTTTCGGGACATTAGCAGGGAATGCTTTTGTCTTCTTGTTGAGCTTCCCAGAGATATCTGGTTGGCCATTACTAGTATCAAAACAGTGATTAAAATATCTTTTCAGTAAGTTCATGTATGTAAAGTTTGATTTTAACCATGGTTTAGTAAATAGTCCCAAATTGGTGTGGTTCCAATACTCCACTTAGCCATGAACCTTAGGTTATAAACCACAGTGGCTCACGGTACATTAAATCAAAAAACAAATGTATACTATGGCTTAGATTGATGTATAAATCCAGATCTAACAGGGTTCTTTCAGTGGTCTTATATTTACAGCTGGATTGTTCAAGGATAAATGTATGTTCTCACCTGTGCCCAAGCTTGTCCCTATGTTGACCATCCTTGTGCTGCTTATTTAGCATTTCCTAGTTAATTACCTGCTGCATGCCTTTTATCTAAACCTGAAGTTTTGAATATTAGAATTACCACAGAACAAGCCAACACTTAACAAAACATCAAACTAAAATTTTACATCTTAATTTGTTCCAACCTTGATATTGATATAGATATTATGGTAAATGGGTCTTTAAAAAAAAATCTTATAGTGGGCAGACTGAACCTTGCATTCTCTAGAACTGTGGTGGCGAACCTATGGCACGGGTGCCAGAGGCGGCACTCAGAGCCCTCTCTGTGGGCACACGCGCCATCGCCCCAGTCCTAGGCCTTCAGCTGGGTTTTATAAAACCTTTTCGCTTTAGGCCTCCACCGCCATGTGCAAAAAAAAAAAGGTTCAATCAATCAGTCAATTTCAACTTCTCACAGGAAAAAAAAGATCTTGCAAAGTTGGAATTGATTGATTGAACTTTTTAGTCCCACCCAGTCTGCCGTTACCACCGCAGCCATGCCCACCCAATGAGCCACACCCAACCAATGGGCCACCCCTACCCAGCACTCGATGATGCATAAGTGGGTTTTGGGTTGCAGTTTGGGCACTCGGTCTCTAAAAGGTTCGCCATCACTGCTCTAGAAACATTGGCCCCCAGTTTGGGGATATTAGCTTATGGATCTGAACTGGACCTCTGTCAGTAGGTCTAGTTCCTGTAAGGGCCAGGAACACCAACAACCTGCTCACCTTCTCCCTAAAGATTCAGTCCTTCAGCCTGGGAAATCTTAAACAAAAAGAGTATCATTAATGTGCAATAATGCAATTAAATCCTTTTTGCTTTAATTCCCATAACTATCCACACCCTGATACTGGACGGTCCAGGAACATAAACTTTTTCTGTTAATGTTTGCTCTGAATTAGACCCAGAAAGCCCATTTCTTGGAGGTGTCTTTTAATGACTCCCAGATGATCCTGCCACAGGAGACTGTACATTTTATATCACTTCCCCTGATAAGTGTATGTTCTTTGTCTAGAGAGAGCTCTTTTATTTTCTAAAAGTTAGTACTGTCAAATATGTGGGCAGCTGTATATTCTCTCACTCAATAAATGTCTTCTGAGGAATGCTTTGGCAACACAAAGAATTTCAAAGCTATAAATTATCTCTGGGCAGTCCATTTCCATTTGTAATTGTTCCAGAGTGGTTTCTAATGGCAATGCTCATAGACAAACATTTAGGTTGCTTCCTGCTCAGTTAAGCAGAGAGACAAACTGAGCTCCACTATTTAACAGATGATATTTTATTAAGAAATAATTCCAGCTGTTGCTTAGTATATGTGTTTCAGGCAGACTCTTGAAACTGTTCTACGTCCTATGAAATATACAATGATGGTTGTTTACTTGTATGGTGCCTGTTCCCAGATTCTGGGGTGGGCCACAGTGTCAATGTATAAAATGATTAACCCAAATCCTCAAATACATATAAAGATAAAAAGAGCAAAACAAAAGATAAAAACCACATTCAATTACAACACACCAGTCTGTTGCATAGGAAAGAATGGATAGGTCTTCACAATTTTGCTGAAGCCCAAGATGGACAAACTGACCAAATCTCAGCCAATAGGATGCAGCTGATGAAAATGTGATTTTAGATAGCTGTTCAAAAGGAGTGGTGAGAGGAAAGATCTACGGCAGTGGTTCCCAATCTTTTCTATACCCCGCATCTCTAGAATGCTTCTGATATATTCTCACACCCCTTACAAAAGTTTGAAATAACGGCAACAAATTATGCATATAGACTATAATTTTGAAAACCCAAGTTTTTGCACCCCCTGGAATATCATCTCGCACCCTGTTTGGGAACCCCTGCTCTAGTCTAAGGCATTCCACAGTGTAGAGGTCTCTGGGCAGATCTATTGTCACCACCAACCCTGAATGTCAGTGTCCCTTCAGGAAAGACCAGAATCATTGCAGAACAATGACCATCTCTCCAATTGCTCAGAAGTGGCCCAGTTGATGGTTTTAAAAGCTGCTGAGAGATCAAGGAGGAACAGGAGGGTTGCACCTGGTCTCCTCAAAAGTCATTAACAAATGTGACCAAGGCAGTATCCTGACCTTAACTCTGACTGCCAAAAGTCCAAATAATCTATTGCATTAGGGTTCTTTGCAATTGTAAGACCATCAATTGTTCCACAGCCTTTCCTGAAAAAGAAAGGATCAGGTTTATGATTATCATGGGTCATTGTTAATCTTAAAAAATAAAAGATATGTCCAATACTACTATCTGAAATATTAGTCCACCAGTATTTCAGAATCAGGTTGAGCAGATAATATAAAAGATTAGGAAAGTCTCATTACAGCTAGACCTGGTATTTAATAGCAGATTCAGAGCTCCTGGGGTCCAAGGATCTGGAACCATGGCTTCCAATGTGAGGGCAGAAAGATGGAAAGGGGCATTAATCAAAGATTCAGTCTCCTGCCATACTTCCCTAGACCTGTGGTGGCGAACCTATGGCACGTGTGCCACAGGTGGCATGCAGAGCCCTCTCTGTGGGCACGCGCACTGTCGCCCCAGTCCTAGGCCTTCAGCTGGGTTTTATAAAACCTTTTCTCTTTAGGCCTCTGCTGCCATGTGCAAAAAAAAAAAGGTTCAATCAATCAATCAATTTCAACTTCTCATGGGAAAAAAAAGATCTCGCAAAGTTGGAA